>NW_020940355.1:32679216-32785378 GCF_900497805.2 Vombatus ursinus
ACACACACACACACACACACACACACACACACACACACACACACACTGGTTTTCCAAGTCTACAATCCATAAAGTCCAGGAGAGTTTTGTAGAATATTAGCCCTACATTTACGTCAGAGAGCAGTAAGATGTAGAGATAAGGGAATTTAACCTTTTACTCCACATGGTCTAAGTCAATAGAGCTACTTATGCAATAGGAAACACTTTATTCGACATGGAGCTGGGATATACACTCCAGACAGACACAGATGTAGAAAGGCAGCATTTAAGGGTGGAAATTGTTAAGGAATGTGAGCTCTGGCAAAAGAGAATAGAACTGGCTATGGTCTCAAGAGAGAAGTAACTATGGTAGTCTAGAGTTAAACTGGAAAATAGCAGACTGTGGGAACCTAGTAGATGAGTGATATGCCCAACAGAGATGCTTTCCTCAGGGCATAGCAGCTTGAGGACTGTGTTATGAGAGAAAGAACATTGAGGTCAGACAGTACCAGAAATCTGAGTTTCCTTGATGGTAATTGTTTCTTATGTGTATGCCTCATTACCATTGTACTCTGAGTTTGTGCCCATTCTTCCCATGAATTCTTTGTGTAATTTTGGGAGAATAAATTTCAATCTTTATGAGGAGAAAATGGTGTAGCTACTCTTTTTACCATACCATTTTAGTAAGAGTTATTATTCTGAGGTAATTGTGTGTACTGGTTCACTGTTGAGGAGCTCACCAGTGGGGGCTTCTAAGCTGCAGTTTAAGAGAGTACACTTATGGGGTACCCTTAAACCTAAAGTAGTAGTACCTTCTTACCCTTGGGGACCCAGCTTGCATAATCTGTAAGCACAGAGTTAGGAAGTTACCCCAGAAGAGGTGCTATACAAGTAATATATATGAGCAGAAAATATGATCCATAGTAAGAACAGGGTACTATATCATGACTATAGAATAAAGAGCAAGTAAGTGAAGGTGCTGATTCAGACAATTCACCACCAGATAAAATTCAGTTAATGATTGTGGCAGAATTAAAAAATATGGGTCTCCAAGCAAACATTTCGGGAAAAGTCTCCTTACCCAATACTAATTTAGAAATAGATTTTTTTTGTCTGTCTTATAATGTTGGGAAGGGATTTGAGCTCATGGGAAGAAGAGCTTGTAGGGTTGTATTCCTTGGTTTAACTTTTATTTGCTTTCCACTACATTTTTTCCACTTTCCCCTTGCAGATTAGCTCTATAATAACAATTATGCCTAACATTTTTGTTTTTTTATTCAATTTTTTAAAAATTTCAGTTCCAGATTTTCTCCTTCCTCTCTTGCCCAATAGCTCTCCTATTCATTAAGAAGGCAAAAAAAATACAAAAAATATTACAAATGTGAAGACACGTAAAAAAATTTCTGCATTAGACAATTTTTGAAAAAAAAATTGGAAAGAAAGAGAAAAAATATGCTTCAATCTGTACTCTGAATCCATCAGTTCTCTCTCTGGAGGTGGATAACATTTTTTATCATGAGTCCTTTGGAGCTATGCTAGGTCACTGAGTTGATAAGAGTTGACTAAGTTTTCCATAGTTGATTTTCTTTGCTGTGTTAATTGTTCTCCTGGTTCTGCTCACTCCACTTGGTATCAATTCATACAAATCTTTCCAGGTTTTTTTTTTCTGAAACCATCCCCTTCATCATTTCTTATAGTACAATAGTATTCCATCACATTCATATACTATAACTTATTCAGGTATTCCCTAATGGATGTTATCTCCTCAGTTGCCAGTTCTTTACCAGCACAAAAAGAGCTGTTATAAATATTTTTGTACATGTGGGTCCTTTTTTCTTTGATACATTTGAGTCATAGACCTCGTAGCAATATTTCTGGGTCACAAGGTATTCATAGTTCTATAGCTTTGGGGGCATGGTTCCAAAGTGGTTTTTATTAATAGCTATGCTCATACAGAAATTTATGGTTTACAAATGTTTTACATGCATTATCTCATTTGATCTTCACAATAACCCTATGAACTAGGTCCTATTATCTCCATTTTATAAATGAGGAAGTAGGCAAACAGAGGATAAGTGACTCGCTCACATAGCTAATAAGTATCAGAGTTAGGATTTGAGCTCAGATATTTCCGACTCCAAGTCCAACACTCTATCATTAATGCAAATTGCTTTTATCAAAGAGCTCAGTGAGCTCTCAACAAGTAGGTACCCCAAGACTGTCCAGATCTCTGTTAACATCTGTTATTGAGTTAATATAATTTTTGAATATGTACTATGACTTCTGTCGAAATGCCCTGGGATCTGCTGAGTTACTCTCTTGCAAAAGCTGATGAGTGGTTGCTAAACTCAGGATGATAGCCTTTCAGCATCTCTTTTCTTGTGTTATGAGTTCCTTTTTCTAATACTCTCAACGCTGATTCCTAATGACAAGAAATTTATACCAGAAGGAGATAGGAGCTGACTTCAAACCAGCACGGGTATCATCCATCCTCACATTTCAATTCCCTTTCTATCTATTATCAAAGTCATTATCTAGTTCAGAACTTGATACACTAGAAAACATCCTAGTTTCTGTTCTTGCATCTTAAGGTAGAAAGATTAGCTGCTATTTCCATTGGTTGCTTCTCTGGGGATCCTATACGGGCTATTCCCTCAACAGATTCAATTTCTCTACTTTAGATTAGGTCTTTCTGAGGAAGGAAGTAGCTGATACAAGGTGGGGCCTGAATTTGGAGACTATAAACAGGATGAAATTTGGAAGCAATCTGTCTCCCCATTTGTAGTGAAGTGACTCCTGTAGGCTTAAGTGTTCATATGACTCAAGTGTTATTATTGTATTCTTTTCTACTGTTGCCTATTGAATGGCAGCATGTATGTATATGGGGGTAGGAGAGGGGAAAGAGTTGAATCTATAGATAGGTCACATACTTTTATTCTTGACTAATTAGAATCATAGATTTGGAGCTGGAAGGACACCATGGGTATCATCTCATCAAGCCCTTTCATTTTACAGGGGATGAAACTGTGGCCAAAGATTTGAAATAAAATGCTTGTTTCCATAAGCAGAAAGTGGGAGAGCTGAGATTTGAACCCAGGACCCCAACCTGAAATGTTGTTTAATTCAAAGGAAGTTAAAAGACTAAAGGTCATTTGCTACATTCTCCCCAAGCAGATACCACTCAAGCTATCCCAAGACAGTGAGATTTTCTGATTAAAAATTTCAAGGGGAGGAAATTATGCAATTTCTCTTCTCTTAGTGAATGGTTTCATTGTTTTTAGGATTATGTGTCCTCAAGTATATGTATTCACATGGAAAGTGAAATGGAGAATTAAGGCCATCATCCAAATAATTCAGCTTGAACAATGAGGTTAATTTGAAAATATTTTTTCATTTCACTACTGGCTTATTTTCTGTAGAGAGAGTATATTTATTGCTATCCATTGGGCTTCAGCTATGCCTTTAAGAATGAATAGCCAAGCTGAGAATAAGAGTGAGGAGTTTTATCAGTGCGTAAACATAATTTTGCTTTTAGAGAAACCTGTTAAACTTGAAGGGTAAGTGATTTTGAAACAGTTTGAATCTATGGTTTCCTCTCCTCATAGCACCTGGATTTTTAAAAAAATTTAGGATCTGGTCTTTGGAAACCCACAGAAGACCTAATTTCGGTGTAGTGGAAAGAGTCCTGAATCAGGATTCAGAAAACCTCAGCTCAAATCTTGTCTCTGCTACTTACTAGAGTTGAACTAGAGTTCCATTCTTTAGGGCTCAATTTCCTTATCTATAAAATGAGGGGTTTGGCAAAATGATATCTAAGGCCCTTCTACCTCTACAAAAGCATTAGTTAAAATCATGCTTCAATAAAATCAACCAATCAACAAACGTTTGCTGAGCAAAATCCTGTGCTGGGTAATATATGGAATACAAAGAAAAAAAATCTCCCCACAAAAATTACAGAATGTTATGTTACAAAGCATCTCAGAGGCCATCTAGTACCTGAACAAGGATCACCTTTAAAATATCCTCAATAAGTGGTCATCTGGTCTGGATTTGAAGATCTCTGCACCTTCAGGGAGTTAATTTACTTTTTAATTGTTTGTTAAAGTCATCCATTTAAACGGTCTTTTAAATTTGTTATAGATGTTGCTGCATGATAGGGAGAGACAATATGTTTGAATTTAATAATGTCTGTGCCTTGCATGAGCAATCCCCCCTTCCCTAGCTGCAGTCATTTTTATAAAATGACAGTTTTCAGGATGGCACAGGGCATTACTTAAGTAAATAATTTTCCTCCAAAATGGACTTATAAATAGGAGACTGATTAATGAATTTGTGAGTAGCTGTTCCTTGTTTATGAACATTAATCCAAGTTTGATCTACCCCATTCCAAAACACATTTCAGTCTTATTTGTCAAGAAGTTTTTTGTTTATATTATGCCTGTACTCATACCTGTGTTCCACAGAATTGTGGGGCTAAAGCATCCATTCATCCACTGATTCATTTGTTCGCCCATCCATGTGTTCATTTATGCATCCATCCATTCATGTAATAATAACAATAACAATAACTGGCATTTATAGTACTTTAAGGTTTGTAAAGAGTTTTACAAATATTACCTCACAACAACCCTGGGAAGTAGGTACTATCATTAACCCGATTTTACAGATAGAGAAATTGAGGCAAACAGAGATCAAATAACTTTCCCAGGGTTACATGTTAGCAAGTGTTAAGTTAAACTTAGGTTTTCTTGACCCTAGGCTCAGTACTCTACTCAATATGCCACCTAGCTGCTTCATGTATTCAAGAAATATTTACAGTGTCTAATATGCACAAGACAAATAGAAGGTTTTATTTTTTAAAACTAGAAGAATAATGGCTGTAGTATGAATATTTCTAAGAATAAAGTCTGTGCTGGTAAGTATCTAGAATCTCCTCCTGAAGCACCTCATGTCTTTAAACATAGCTTTAATGTTGACTGAAAGATATTGGGTCAAGCACCATTTCTTTCAGCCCTTGTCTCTTTTGGAGAACTGTCTCTAGGCATCTTCTGCATTCTATATAACTGGTTCCATTATCAAGATTTAATAGTGCCAATAGTAACTATTTTTTTTCTGTTAGACCAAGTTGCTTTGTTTCCCCCATGTTTACCTTTCATCTTTCCACACTTTCACAACATTCCCATATGCCAATACTCCTTGTTATCCATTTACCCAGCTTCCTAGATTTACAGTATATAATGCATTTGAGAAGGGTTTGGAAAAGAGGGAGGAACTTCATGGGGTAAGTCAACATGATGACTGGATGAGGATTTTATGTTTTAGTGTTACATCAGATTGTAAGCCCCTTGAAAGCAGGACCTGTTTTTTTTTTTGTTTGTTTCTTTTTGTATCTTTACTGCTTAGCACAGTTCCTGGAACATATTAGGTGCTTAATAAATGTTAATTAACCTAATGCATCAAGTGCTTAGTGTTTACTGATTGATATTTGTCAGATTCTGGCAAGGAGGTCTTATTCTTATTATTGAATATAATTAAAGCTATTTTTTAAAATGTTAGGGAAAAGCAAGTCTCACAAAGAAATTGACATGATAAATAACAACCCTAATGGTGGAATACTATTTAAATCTCCCACAATCCTCTGAGATCTTTGATCGTTTGGCTCATTTTCCTTAGACTCTGATCGAAATACTTTAGGTACAAACTAATCACAGCCTATGCCTTGTGCATACTCATTCTCTAATCTTACTTGTCACAGCAATTCCGTCTTAGTTTATAGAAGCCAAAGGAAACAATAACCCAAGCTAAACTTATCTTTTTTTTCTGATATTATTTAACACAAAACAACCATTGTTTCTCCTCTACTAGACATCTCACTGCAGTGGCAAATGCTAATAGAAGTTCCAGATGTATCTACTGCTGCTCCTTCTGCATGGGGTTGCCAGAGGAGGTCGATCAAGAGTGTCAGCTGCTACAGCTAAAATATTAGTCATTCCATCTGATTTAAAAGGACAGCAAGATGGAGCTGATCACAACTGTGTTCAGTAGAATGATGATCACAACTGTGTTTAGTAGCATAATGAGGAAAACCAAAGTGTGATCTTTTTTTCTGTTAAGATCATAGATATTTTAAGTCCTTTAGAAGCAACTTCTTTCCTGCAATTCCTTATAGCCCCTTTCTGATTAGTAAAAGTGCTCCATTAATGGTTAGTTTCACTCCAAAGCAGTACCAGAGGCAGGGGGCATGCCAGAGAATGCTCTTATTTCTAAAGTCACTGTCTACTTGATCCAGTGGAACTCTAAGTTGTTGGTTAACGGAAATTTTTTCCCCCATATTTTAAACCCTATTATGATGTATTCTGCCTCATTTGGCATAATTAGTGTAGATCAGTGAAGAAATTCAGAGGGATTTCAGACAAAGGCCCATTTGTAAACATCAAATATGAAGGGTTTTGAGATCATATCATATGAGCATTGTCTGAAGGAATTGATGATATTTACTTGGATAAGATAAAATGTTGTGGGAACGTGTTAGCTATCTCCAATTACTTGAAGGGCTGTCACATGAAAGTGGAATTGAATTTGGTGTGTTTAACCCCAGAAGACAAGACTAGGAATAATGGGTAGTTGGTACTTTGGGGAATATTTAGGCTGCCAAGACTTCAAGGAAACTTTCCTGATAATTAGAACTATCCCAAAGTGGAATGGATCTCCTTGGGAAGTAGGATGCTCCCCTTCACTAGAGGTCTTCAAGCAAAGATAGGATGAATACTTAGTGAGTCCATTGTATGGGTAGGGGAACCTTGGAGAGGCACTTTGGACTAGAGCACTTCTGACATTTCTTTCAAATGCTGGATTCTGTGAGGGTATAATATTCACTAAGTGGGGACATTTGCACATTTGTGATATTTTGAATTTATTATTTTTTCAGTTAAGAGACAATATAATCATGACCAAAGGTTTTTTTTTCTAATTTAATTCAGTCTTGCCTACTAACTTTTGCCTCACATCTCTCATCTAAAGGAAGTATCTAAAGGATATTTCCAGTGGGATGGGGAGGGAGAACAAGAAAATACATTCTACTAATTTTTAAACATTTTAAACAAAGAGAAATGGAGCCCCCTCCATCATTCAATTATGCAACATTTGTGCTAGGGGCACATGCTCCAGTACTTGCTTTTTCTTTTCATTTTAAAAGTACCATTATTCTGTGACATGAAGACTGTTATCAGATTTCTAGAGTTAATGAACCAAAGAAACTAGAGCTTAAGACATTCTTCTCCATTGACTTATAAGTCTGTATTTACTTTTAGAGGACCAGAAAATCTAAGTACCCTGTATCCATGGCTGCACCCTGAGTAGTGAACTTTTATTTTTTGCAGTATGATTTGGCATGATGCTGCTGAGCTATATACTTGGGGAAAATTGTGACTTTTGATAAAATGAACTCTTCAGGATATTTCTAGATTAGTTCAACTAGTAGAAGCTCCCATATTTTGGAAATAGCTTAAGCCCATTTGCAAAGAGGTCAACCAGCAAAAGGTTAGCCAGCATTCCAAGGTCCTATGCATTGCCTTCAGGCAGGCATGCTATAGAATCTGAGAAGTCAGCCACTGGGTTCAGGGAAGAACATTGAGTTCTTATTCAGTCAACCTCTACTGTTCTTCAGAGCAATTCTGACACACTCCTGAGAAAATCATGCGAACTCCTAGCGAAAGGAAATGTGATGTACCTTTTGGAGTAAAGGTAGGAAAAGTGATAAAAGGTGAGAACTCTGAAGGGAAAAAAAATTTCTGGCAGTGATTAGATTCCACACTGAAAATGACCTTTTTGAGTTAGGCACAAAAAAGGAATCCTTTCAGTGGTAATAAATACCTTCCTAAATGGGACCTTCAGAGAAAGGCCACTGGTTTTAGACTACTCTAAAGCTTACATCTTTTTGGTGAATGGACTCTACTCTACTCAGATTAGTTATCTAGACATACATAATTAAAAGGGAAACTGCGTGATGATAGGAGAAAAACAATCCAAGAATGTGAGAAAGAATACTTTCAACCCCTTACCTTCTGAAAGAATAGAAGAAGAGAACATTCTATGGTAAGAGAAAAAAACTTTTGATTTGTCCTGATCCTTCTATGGAAGGTGGCATAGTAGAAAGAAAACTGGATGGAGGGCCTGGATTCAAATCTCAGCTATGCTATTTATTTCCTGTGTAATGTAAGGCAATTCAGTAAACTCTCAGGTGAACTTTCTGGGCCTCAGTTTATCTTTGTTTAAAGTGTTTAAAAATTAATAGAAGTATATTTTCTTGTCTTCCTTCCCCATCCCACTGGAAAAAAAAGAGAAAAGGAAAATAAATTCCTTGCAACAAATATGCACAGTCCAGCAAAATAAATTCTCTCATTGGCTACATTTGAAAATATATGTCTCATTTGGCATCCTAAATCCATCACCTCTCTGTCAGAAGGTGGAAAGCATATTTCATTAGTGATCTGGGTGGTTATAGTATTCATTGTAATTTTAATTTTAACAGTTTGTTGTTTGTCTTTGCAATGTAATTGCTATGGTATAAATTGTTCTCCTAATTCTGCTCATTTCATTCTTCACTAATTTCTTCACCTGTAAAAAGTGAGGGAGTCTGATTATGTCTTTTAAGGTTCCTTCCAACTCTAAAGTCCATGAACTGTCCAAACCTCTGAGAGTCTTTCAACTAGTATCAAGTATCTAGTGTGTATAAGGCACTATACAAAGTGTTAGGGGTAGAAAGGAACAAGTCTTAAGTTAGCAAATGAGCTTGAAGTTTGCTTCTTTGAATGGCAGAGTTTGTTTGGATGATGAGAAGATAGAAATTAGATTTCTCAATCAGGAGACTAAGGTTTTAATTTTTTCCTTTCCTCAGTTTTTCGACTTCAATGTAGCAATCATATTATGTGCTTCTATGCTTTAGGAAAATTTGGGGAGAATTAATTCACATCTCAAAAATATTTTGAGTTCCTGGGAGAAAGTTATAGACATATACCAAACATTATCATTAGCGATTTCATAATGTACCTTGGGAGTTCTTAACTTGTGAATTTATTTAGAAAAACACAATATTTTGTATTTTATCATAACTGATTTTCTTTATAGTCCTATTTTTATGCAATTAAAAATATTATTCTGAGAAGGGGTCAAGAAGCTTCACCAGATTGCCAGAAGCATCCATTGACATAAAAAAGTTAAGAAGCTAGCTGGTTTCATCTACCTGGTTTAATCATCAAGAATTCTCATAACTCACCATTCCATACTCTAAACTTACATTAAGATCTCATGAATATGAATCAGGGAGAATAAAAAAAAACTCTAGAATAACTTGATTGTATGTTTGCAACCTGGGGAGTCATTTTCTCTTCAAGTTAATCTGAGTCCCTGGAAGTCTTATTTAATGATTTTATTAAAACAAATTTTAATGAGCAATTAACTAGGTATACTTGTTTTGGTCTTTCAGATCCAAATGTCCTTCCTTTCTGGACATTCATGACTTCAAGGTGCAACGTGAACAAAGTGAACTTGATTATTTATAGCAGAAGCAACATTAGGCTTTAGGAATGAGAAGCCAAAGGCAATGACTTTCACTTAAGGAGAGGAGTGTAGCATTTTTGGTGCATTCCTTGGACTAAATCAGACATAAAGAAGTCAATAGCCTTCAAAAAGAACTGTTCCTTTATTTGGAATAGGTCATACAGATTTTATTGGCAAAACAAAACAAAATTTCCTTTCCTTAATGCCTGCTCTGCCCCCTTTTCACCCCAAGCTTCCTCACAGTAAACAGGGAAACAAGACAGTGTAGAATAGAGCACAGTGAAGTTGATTACGGAAAATGTAGCAAATCCTGAAAAGTACGGTGGTCTCCTGGTCATTAGGGAAAACAACTTGAGTTCTAGATGTCCGGACTGACCTTGAGTATCACCTAGTCCTGCTGTGTTTAGTTTCTTCCTCTGCAAAGTGGCAGTGGTGATAATATCTGCCTCCCCGGGATGTTGCACTTATTGCTGAAATGCTATTTGGTTAGCACTTTGAAGGAAAGTATGCTAAAAATATACCTGCAAATTCCCACTCCCTTCCACCCCATCAGGTCATAGGACTTCGTTCAAAGTCAGTGGGTCTACATACGCTATAGAAGCAAGGAGGCGGAAAAGAGAGAGCTTGAAATCTTTAAGGAAAATTATAACTTAAAATGATTTAAAACATAACAAGCAGATCTGTTCATTTTTTGTGGAGGGAAATGCAATTTTCATGGGCATCAGTAAATATAAATCAGCAAAACTGAAAAATGCTGCCAGCTAAAATACTAATTTTTGAAAACAAGCCTAAGAAGGAATCTAAAATGCATATTTGCATGAATACAGAAGTATAATTAAGGTCTCTTGCCTATGCCCTGATAATTATATCCAAAATAGACAGCCAGGGCTTTGTTCATGGTATTTAGTTATAGTAAACTCATCTCCATGGCTATCAGATCCCCAAGTATTCCCATTACAAACCCCAGCCAAAGTCAAAGATCCTGGCTTGAATGAGAAATATGAGATGAGCCTAGTAACTACTGTGTTATCTATACTCCCTCTCCTGCTTGAAGATGCTGATGGTGTGCTAATTGTTAGCTAAAGATAGTCTTTTGGGCTTGGAATGGCTTGAAATGGTTCTTGATTTGTTCCAAATCTCTGACTCATGCCAGCAGCCAATCAGTTGGTTATTGCTTGCTCTGCTACTCACTACATGTATGACCTTGAGAAAGCCCAGTTTCCTCATTAATAAAATGGGGGATGTTGATCAACTTATTTCTAATTTTTTTTAAATAATGAAATATCTCTTGAAGATGCACCTACATTTGACATATGTTGGTTGTGTGTCACTGAGTGGTATCACTGTGGGAAAAAAACCAAACTTCAAAGTCAGGGAGGCCTGGGTGAAAGTCCTGCCTCCAACACTTACTGGCTATTTGATCTCAGTAAAGTAACTTGACCTCTCAATACCCCAAGACAATTGTCCAAGACTGTAACAATTACAGAGAACGTTCTGATCTGCATTAGTAGGGGGAGTTTTCTCACCCAGAGCTCCCTATACTGACAAAACTGCATTCTGATCCAAAAAGAAAAGTCAACAGAAATAAAATTGCATGGTTGAAAGCAGTGCCATCAACTTCTGACAGCATGATGTGGTGGAAAAAGTATTGTACTTGGAGTCAGGACAAGCATGAGTTTAAACTCCATCTCTACCACTTTTCCATGGGAAAAGTCACCTATTCTTTTGGAGCCTTAATTTCCTCATTTGTCAAACGAGAAGAGTGGACTAGATCTTTATTCTCCTTTCAGATCTAAAAATAACAATAGTTATATAATGGGATTCTTTAGTGCAATGGCTTCAAGTGCCTATATTGGACAGTCAAAAGAGATACAGTTCATTGGAGGAAGGTTTGGTGTGTTAGAATTCTTTTGGATTTGCCCCTGAATGTCTAGATAAGGAGACAGAATTGGAAAGAAGACAGTCACAGGCAGGTGGGGAGCCTCATGGAAAGGTGACTATATGTAGTATCCAGAGAATCCTGGGGTATTCCTGAGCTGCCCATGGATGGAGAACTGAACTGGAGCAGTATGATGCTAGGGAATGCAGCAAATAGAATAAAAGATCCTTAAAATGTAGCTTTTGTGCATTTTGCTTCTGGGTACAACAGAGGATGGGAACCCTGAGACTGACTCCATGTTAAAGCTGCTGGCAGTTTAGAATCAGAGATAAAACATATTTGGCCCCAAGAGACTGTGATAGATCTTTATTATGGTTACTGAGCACATTCTGACAGGAGATAGGGGAATGGCTCACCCCATGTAAAATTTCCCTAGGAGATGTTTCCTTTTCTCCTCCTTCCCTCATACTACCATGGGAGGTGAAATACATTGTACTTATTTGCGTTTGGAAATCTCGGAATGGCTCGATTTTGTTATTATTTATCTCTTCTTATTTAGATTATTTTCCTGTCTGAATTAAATGCTTTGCTATTGGATTTGTGGTTGTTTTTTTCTATATGGAATAGAGTGTCACACTAATTGGTACACAAACGATGAGTCATATAACTGATTACCTCAAACACATCACGCTGAACTGGGGAAAGTAACAAGAGGTTCCAAAGCCAGAGTTCTCATTTAAATCATGATTTAAAAATAATTTTACACGTATGATCTTAATTGGCCTTTAGAACAACCTTCTGTGATGGGTGGTATAAGTATTTTTATCTTCATACTACAGATGGAGAAACTGAGATTCAGAATGGTTGCATGACTTGTACAACATTGCATAAACAGTAAGTGATATCACTTACTTGGGCTTCAAGCTCAAATATTGGTATTCCATGTCTGGTGTACTTTCCATTATATCAGGCTGCCTCTCTCAAATTCTATGATTTGGGAAGTGATGAAAATGGTACCTCAGGAGAAGCAGCATGATACAGTAGGAAGAGCCCTGGTATTTGAGTTAAAGGATCTGGGTTCAAGTCCCTCTGCTATTTATGACCTATGGGACCATGGCAAAGACACTTGACTTCTCTTATATTCAGTTTTACTATTGTAAATGAGGGGATTGAACTAGATGACTTCCATAGTGCCGTCCAGTGCTGGATCTATGATCCTATAATAAAAGAATTTAGTATTTCATCCTTTACAAAATTTCTGCTTGCTAAAATTCAAACTTCTTGAAGGATAAGCAGCAAAGAATAGGCAGTAGTTTAAAAATTATAATTTTTAAAAATACCTTTGAATGGTAAAAAACTGCCAGTCATTAGGTTGCATAACAACAAAGTCCTAAAAATGAAAGCAGAATCAATTGTTATTTCCTTAGAATTAAGGATGAGAGCCATTAAAAACGCTGTACTTTCAAAGCAATCCTTGAGTAACAACTCTGTGGGAATGATGGACTTCTTTGACTATAACATCTTAGATATAGCTTCCAAATAGTTTAGAAAATTGTTTGTAGTTAGATGCATAGTCCATTGAGGTATGTGCCCACAGGCTCACACATATTAGATATCCACTGAAGAAAGGGCACCCAAAACTGAGTGGGAAGAAAAGACCAGGGATAAATGACATTTGGGAAACTGAACAGAAGTTTCCATGATCTTAGGCAGCTCCTTGCCACTCACACCCAAGTGATATTATGTAGGTATGAGTTGTAGATCTCCTCTATTGTGGATCTCCACCATTTCAGGGGTGAGTGACCTAAAGGGCAATGGAGAGAGGCATGGTCATCAATGAAGATATCTGTGTAGAAGTGGCAGAAGGGCACTGTTGGTGAAGTTGTATACTGATTCAACTATTTTGGAGAGCAATTTGAAACTATACCTAAAGGGCTATAAAATCACAAATACCCTTTGATCCTGCAGTACCACTACTAGGTCTGTATCCCAAAGAGATCAAAAACAAAAATATGTGCAAGAGTATTTGTAGCAGCTCTTTTAGTGGTAGCAAAGAATTGGAAAGTGAGGGGATGCTCATTGATTGGGGAATGGTTGAACAAGTTGTTATATATGATTGTTATGGAATATTAATTATACTCTAAGAAATGAGGATCAGGATACTCTCAGAAAAACCTGGAAAGACTTATATGAACTGATGCAAAGTGAAATGAGCAGAACCAGGAGAACGTTGTACACCTAATAGTAATATTGTATGATGATCTACTGTGAATAACTTAGCTATTCTCAGGAATACAATGATTCAAGACAATTCTGAAGGACTTATGATGAAAGGTGTTGTCCATCTCCAGAGAAAGAACTGGTGGAGCCTGAATGCAGATCGAAGATACTTTTTCTTTACTTTATATTTTGTGTTTTCTTTGACAGCATGACTTACATGCCAATGTGTTTTGCATGCCTACATATATATATATAATCAATGTTGAATTGCTTCCCTTCTCAATGGGGGGGAGGGAGAGAATTTGGAACTGAAAATTTGAAAAAAAAAAGAATGTTATAGTTGTTTTTACATGTGATTGGGGAAAAAATAAAATGTTAAATAAAAAGGAAGTGGCAGAAGGGATATTATCAGAGATATCTGGTGGAAAAGGAAGTGAGATGGTCATGTAGTTAAAGCATAAGAGATACACTGAGTTTTGATCTTGTATCTTTAACTTTGGAGGTAACCTGGTACAGTGACGAGTGTTGGCTTTGCAGTTAGAGGTCTTAGGTTTGGGTTCTTCACTGACTGTTTCCCATGATTGACCTTGAGCAACCTCTCTGAACTTTAGTTCCTCATCTATTAAGTGAGGGGATTGAACCAGATGGCTTTTCAGGTTTTGTCCAACTCTAAATCTAAAAGACTTAGACATCCCATAGACATCTTATATTAAATATGTTTAAAACTAAACTTGTTATTTCCCCTTTTGCCCCCAAACCCTCCTCTCTTCTTAACTTCCCCATTACTGTCTAGGAAGCCACAATCTTTCTAGTCACCCAGGCTCACAACCTATGTGTCATCTTTTACTCCTCTTTCTCTCACTCTCCATATTCTGGTTACTAAGTCCTGTCAATTTTACCTTTGTAATATTTCTTACATAACCCCCTTCTCTCTTCTGACAACATTACTGCCATGGTACAGACCCTATCATTTCATGCCTGAACTGTCACAATAACCTGTTGGTTGATCTCCTTATGTCAAGTTTCTCCCCATTCTGGCCCATCCCCTATTCAGTTATCAAAGTGACCTACTTAAAGCAAAGATCCCCTATTCAACAAACCCTAATGGTTCCTCATTATCTCCAGGATTATATGTTAAATCCTCTTTTTGACTTTAAAGCCCTTCATAACTGGCCTCTTATTATTTTCCCCATCTTCTTATACTTTATGATGCTCTGCGTAGTATTTGATCCAATGACTCTAGCCTCCTTGCTATTCCTTACAGAAGACATTCTGTCTCCTGACTCTATAAATTTTTACTGGCTGTTCTCCATGCTTGAAAAACTCTCTCTCCTCATCTCTGTCTCTTGGCTTCTCTGGTTTCCTTCAAGTCTCAGCTAAAATCTCACCTTCTGGAAGAATCCTTTCCCATTCTCTAAATGCTAGTTACTGTAGTTCCTTCCCTCTAAGATTACTTTTAATTTATCTTGTGTATATTTTTTTGTATGTAGTTGTTTGCATTTTGCCTCTCCCATTAGAATGCAAGCTCCCTGACCTCAGTCAGGGTTTTTTTTTTTTCGCCTTTCTTCATATCCTTAGAACTTAGTACAGTGTCTGGTTTATAGTAAATGCTTGATGAATGCTTTTGAATACTGACTGACTTATGGGATATGTTCTGTTGTGTTGGATAAATCTTCGATGAACAATTTATGGCAAGATAGGCATAAGAATCACAGGAAAAAGAGGTGAATTCTTACTCTGTTGCTTCTCTGGTTGGTTTTTAGGCTACTTAGATGCTAGATGGCTTCTGATCTGGGTTGACTCTGCTTGGATTCGTTTATCTCAGCTTTCCTTGTTCATTCCTAGTATCTGAACTTGTGGATCAGTATTGGGAGTATGTTTCTGCCTGTGCTTTGGATTATCTGCTTTGCCCTCCTGCTTTCCCCATCCAGTCCAGACTTCCTGGTATATGATTTACAAAGTTTGTTTCTCACCAGGATAGCTTCCCCCAGCTGTGAACCAAAAGGTCAACAATTGATTGACCTGTCCCCTGCAGTACTGGTCCAGCAGGGACATTACCGTACTTTGGCCCTTGAAAATGATGCAACCCTGATGTGGTCCCATGGCCCTGAGATAAAACCCTAACTCCTCGAAATCTAGTCCAGAAAGGACAGTAAAAATAGTTTTTTTTAAGGCATAGCATGAACCCATTATGATGAGGGATATGGGAAGAGTCACTTGTTCAGCAATTCATGTTATCCCCTTTTTTCCTCCCTAACCCTTCGTCAAATGATGTGATTCAGTGAGCAGACTTATCAAAATGTGCACATTTTCTCTTAAATTCATCAAGCCTGATTTGGATTGACTTAATCTTTTCAATCATCTGACTTTAGATAAGAGCACTGTACCTGTAGCTGGTAAGAACAAAAGACAGAGTGAGCTGTGATTGCTAAGCAGACCAGATAAACCTGGAGTCTTAAAATGGTGAGACCCAGAGACCGTGGAGTTGGAGACTAACCCTTTCAGTCTAGACATACTGCAACTTCAGGCTCTTTATGCCAGGAGAAGTCAGACGTCTGTGGGAATTAAGGTTATACTCACATCATAATAACCCTATCAAGTTGGTAGTTTAATCAATTTTATACCCATTTTGCAGGTGAGGTAACTGGTTCAGAGAAATGACTTGGGCTTGGTCAGACATTTAATAAGCCTCAGAAATCCTAGAATCTTGGAGCTGGGGGGGGTCCTCAGAAATAATTTGATCCAGCCTGTACCTGAGAAAGAATCATCTCTACATTGTCACCCAAATGGTCATCCAGCCTTTTCTTAAAGACCTTCAGTGAGGACAAAGTATCAATAATAATTTTTGCAAAACATTTCATATTTGTTGTGTCATTTAATCCTTACAACAAGCTTCTGAGAGTATTATTTTCCCATTTTACAGAAGAGGAAGCTGAGATAGAATGATTAGGTGAGTTGCAACTAAGTGTCTGAAGTGAGAATTAAGACCAAATCTTCCTGGTTCCTGAACCTTAGTTCTATCCATCGTGCTTCGTAGTTGGCCATTTCACTGTAATTTTTAGAAAGTTTTTCCTTAAATCAAGCCTGAATTAGCTTCTCTGAAACTTCTACTCATTGCCCTAATTCTGCTCATTGAGTCCAAGCAGAAAAATTTGAATCTTTCTTCTGCATGACAGCCTTTCAAACTCTTGAAGACAGCTATCATTTCCTTACTAAGCCCTCTCTTCTCCAGGCTAACACTGCCAGGTCCTACAACTCACCATTACATTATCTTAAGGCCCTTTATTAATTTGGTTACTTTCTTCTAGACATTCTCCAGTTTATGCATTCATATTAGGTTTAGCTCCCCAAATAGGCAAAAATTGGTGACAACTTATTAAAATTTTTACAAATCTAAAAGAATTTCAAAGAGGACTGGTGACTGGTCCAGCCTGGAGTGAACATTGTTGATTTGTTTCAAGGAGTTGGTAGTCAAGAAAAATAATGTAATCTCAGAGGCATTTTATTTAGACTAGGAAAGTGATAGTACCACTACATTCTGTTCTGATCCAGGTACATCTGGAATATTGTGCTCAGTTCTGTGTACCAGATTTTAGGAAAGACATTGATAAACTGGAAGCCATGAAGACAGATTCGATCAGAATGGCAAAGAGCCTTGAGTCCGTGTTCTGTGAATGTCAATTGAAGGAGCAGGGGACAGTCATCTTGGGTAAGAGGAGACTGAGGGGGGATGTAATCACTGTTTTTAAGTTTTTGTGGAAATGATTTTAGACCTTTTATGCTTAGTGGACAGAATTTTGATAGAAAAAGTAGATTTAGACTATTTTTAAGGAGACATTTCCAGATAATTAAAACTATCCTAATATAGAATGGACTGCCTTGGGAGAAAGAGAGTCTTCAAGTAGAGGCTGGACAACCACTTGTCAGGTATGTTGTTATAAGTATTCTTATTTAGGTGTGAGTTGGATGAGGTTGTTCTGAAGTCCCTTCAAATTGAAGATTTTTTTTGTGCAAGGCAATTGGGGTTAAGTGACTTGCCCAGGGTGACACAGCTAGTAAGTGTCAAGTGTCTGGTCTGAGACCAGATTTGAACTCAGGTCCTCCTGCCTCCAGGGCCGGTGCAAATTTGATTTTTAAAATTCTGATTTATTTCCTTAAAGAAGCAGTCTTTCTTTATTTTTGAGTTGTTTAATATTTCAAGTTCTTTGGGTTGATGTGACCCATTCATTTTTGGCACATTTTCTGTGGTAAGGACACATTGCAACATTACTAAAATATCAGACTGTTTCCATGCACTTTCATGCATTTGACTTAGAATTTCTACTGAATCAGATCAAATTCTTATCTTGAACATGACAAATAGGGCTTTAGCTAATTTTCTTTTCTCTTTTTGCAAAATTTCTCCTGTTGCTTTAGGTGGGGTGGGTTTCTCAGAAGAATTAAGTTTTCCGTGGCTTGTCTTTATAATCTGTCTTGACTACAATCACATTAATGCCTATAGTTGAGAGTAATGGCAGATTTAGAAAACAATCTTAACCCACTTCCTCCTTGTTTTGTTTACTTTTTAATGCCACTCTGAAGAATTAGGAAAAAAAATTTCAGTTGTGAAATTTCATTTAGTACCAGCCAATACAGCTGGTAGACAATCTAAGCCAGTTTACTCTAGAGATATAATCTTGACTTTGAATAACTGATGTAAACATAGTTGATTCCTAGCATAAGGAATGTTATTGCAGTTTTACTGCAACTGTAAGCTGTCATTAAATCAAAGATAATTTATGGTTCTTATCACCAAAACAAGGTGTTTGAAACTTTTTGAACTATGCAATCAAAAAGAGGCAAAAATACTCCTAAAATTATGTGTAAATCTATCAGCCAAAGCTTGTCCTACCTTCTTGCCCTTCACCTCTAATCATTCTCTACCACATAATTACTGAGTGAATAAGAGAAATAGATCATGGGTCTAATAGGCTCAAACCAGACTGGGGAAACCTGGAAATACAAGGAATTTTATAAAATGACTAGTCATAATTCAGTGACAATGACCTCACAGTCACAATCATAATTCCTTTGGAATTGCCTCTTTGCATTGTTAAGCATTGTGCAAAGCACATTTAACAGATCCAATCTTTGTTCTCTAGGATCTTAAAACTTATGCCAGAGAGTGGGGTATTGTATTACAATGGAAAGAGCACTGGATGAGAGTCAGGAGACATCCATTCTAGGTCCAATTCTGCCACAAAATTCCTTCATATCCTTGGGCAGGAAAGTCATTCTCTTTTCTAGGCTACCGTTTCCTCATCTTGAGGTTAGGAATGGCGGGGGAATGGGTTTCGTCTTAAAGGACCCTTCTAGTTTCGGAATTTTAGGACTGTGATTTAGAAAGCTATGTTAATGCATATATTCAATAGAAATGATAATTATAACTTGTGAGTGGTGGGTGATGAGGGAATCCTATTGCAGTGTTACTGCAACTGTATGGTGAATTAATTATTCTGAATAGATTGCACATTCACACATACACATATATATGTATACACACATATGTGCATTCACAGAAGACATAAAGTTGGGAGGGATACACAACTTGGTAGATGGCTGAATAAGAATCCAAAAAGAATTTGAGAAGCTAGAACATTGGAGTGATTCCAATAAAATGAAACATAATAGGGATAAATAGAACATTTGTACTAGTCATTACCAGTAATGCAAATCATCTAGGAAACACCACCCAGAGACTTTGGGGTGCTTCCTAATAAGTAAAAACTTCCTAACATTGATCTCTAAGGTGTCTTATGTTTACACATGAGTTCAATAAATTAATGAAAGAATCATGGTTAGATGGCAGTTTATTCGAAAAAAGTCTGGAAGTTTTAGAATATTTTAACAATAGATTATCTGATTTCATTGGTTTAGGGAAGTCCATTATAGATGGGCACTAGCTTGGCAATTTATGGTCTTGGATTATTGCCTAGGATATTAAAAGATTCCATGGCTTGCCCAGAGCTACAACAGTGAGTGTGGAGTTGAAGAGAGACTTGAATTCAAGTCTTCCTGACTAACTCCATATCCACTACTCCATACTGTCTTTTGAGGACTTAATATTAGACAATACTGTGATGTGGTAGCTTAAAAAGCTAGCACAGTCTTAAGCTACATGATGAAAGGCATAGCTTAGGAATGAGGAGATGAGAGTTCTATGCTCTGCCCTGGTCTCACCACATCTGGAGGTCGGTCCTGTGTGCTATAGTTTAGGAAGGCCATCAATTAGCTGGACAGTATTCAAAGTGAGGTTACATGTATGAGAAGGGTTTTGAATCCATGTTAGGCAAAGATAGGTTGAAGGAACTAGTGATGTTTAGCCTGGAGAGTAAAGAGACTAAGAAGGACCTGGATAGCTGCCTTCAAGTATCTGAGGGGCCAATGTGTAGAAAAGGGATCGTATTTGTTGTGTTTGACCACAGAGTGTAGAACCAGGAACCACGCGTGGTGGAAGCTGCAGAGAGTGAAACTGAGGTCTGATGACAGGACAAACAGAACAATCAGAGCCATCTGAACATGGACTTAGCTGCCTTGGGAGGTAGGTAGTGACTTCCCCTCCTTGTCAGCAATCTTCAAGCCAAGATTGCGTGAGTACTTGATGCGTATGTGAGAGTAGGTATTCCTTTTCTGGTATGGGCTGGAGTAGATGGTGCTGGGGTCCCTCCAACTCTCAAATTCTGTGATTCTGTGAATAAAGAGAATGTGATCAAAGGAGTCACAGGACCCCTTTGTGTACACACAGGAACATATACATGAATATGCCTACAGAAGATGTCTATGTATGCACTTCAGGGTGAATGGCCAGTTAGTAGGCCATCATCCTGATGGCTTCTGTTTTGTTTCTACTGTAAAGTTTGCAGAAGACAGATGACGGATGAGGCTTCACTGGGAATCTCAGGTCATTTTGAGTGTTTCAGTTGGCTCCTGCTCCACATCTCTGGCTCTCAAACTTAAGCTGAGCCTTCAGGTCCCATGGACCCGTCTCACTGATATGCGTCAGTACGACTCATCCTACAGGATAAATTCTCCCTGCTCTGTTTGCTGTGGGAGGTCCACACTGGGCTGGTCCGTGAAGTCACCAGGATGGTCCACGTCACTGAAATGGACTAAATTAAGAACTTCTTAATAAATTCTACTTTCTTTCTTGTCTCTAAATATAACTCCATGTAACTTCTACAGTGTAATAGATTTAAATTCCTTTTAAATTATTTGCGAGAAAAAGATAAATCAAAGTTATTTTATATATATGTACTAAGCTTAGTGGGAAAAGCTAATGGTCTTGAGCAGTGGTGTCCCTTACAAAAAAGAAATTCCTTAGAATGTAATTCATGGTTTTATTTATTAATCAAATTATTTATTAAATTTATTAATTAAATATTATTTATTAAATATTAAATATTTTAAATCAATTAAATTAATGAATTATTTATTAATAATCTACTTTCATGTCTAAGATAGAGCTGTTCACACAAAATGACTGTATAAATAACCAACTAATCAGTCTCAACTTTAGGGATTAAAGCTAAATACATGGTCATCACGACCATGGCTGTACTTATACATGTACACATGTGTAAGTATTATAATAGTTATTTTTTACTGACTTCTAGGGACTGATATTAATGTACTGGGGAAAAAAACAGCTTGGAATCAGGTCTTGGAATATGCTATTAAATTTCAAGGGACCTCAAAGCAGGAAATGACCAAGAATTTATCTCTGGATTTCAGTTTATTTATCTGTAAATAAGATAAATAAGGACTAAATGAACTCTATACTCTCTTTTAGCACTTTGATTATAGTGATCTAGATTAATCATTGAAATTAATTTTTATAATACTTATTTTTAATATATAAAGAAAATTTAATAAATTTAGGATTAAGTATTAATAAATGAAAGAGGCTAAAGGATTATAGGCTACAGGTAAGCCTCAGAACCTGTAAATCACGAACATTTTCTTCAAGAGGAGAACTGGGATGTATTGGAAGAGATTTACTATATCTTTTTTTTTTTTAAATCGGGGTTAAGTGACTTGCCCAGGGTCACATAGCCAGTAAGTGTCAAGTGTTTACTCTGAGGTTGGATTTGAACTCAGGTCCTCCTGACTTCAGGGCTGGTGCTCTATCCACTGTGCCACTGTGGGAGTATTTTTTGAATGAGCTGAGAGTGTACACTCACCCTATAGATTTGTTAAAGTAAAGATAAAATCAATATCCAATTAAGAGAAAAAATAAAAATAGGAAGATACAGTGTATAATCAAAATGACTCCAAATTGACTGGTTTAGGAAACTATCAACACTAAAAAATGGGAAATGAATAACAGAATAGATATCTCAGTTTTCAAGTACAAGATTGTATGATTTTACTTTTCCAAAGTTGTTACCCTCTTTCTATATTGTCTTAGAGAATTGTCCAAAGGAAAAATTGACAAAATCAGATCATTTGGCATACTCAGGGTTATTAGGAGAGGTAGAATGTAGCCATCAATTTTATTTCTCTTGTGAAGATGTCTTTGAATAAGCTTTCACTTAGATAATGTTTAAATAATTCAAATTAAAGGGATACATATACTCAGAAACCTTTATAGCTACTAATGAAAAGAATAAGAACAATCCTGAAGCAAGATAAAGAGAATGACTTTCAGGAAAGATGACTCTGAAAAGCTTAGAATTAGGCTTCATTAAAAAGAAAGTCTATATGACTTCATGGTTTAACAGAATAGAATGTTTTTTAATAATTTATTTCTATACACCCAAGAACAAACTGTACCAATGTACAGGAATTACAATGATAGAGAATTACATCTATACATCTATACATATATACATATATACACATTTGCAAGTGTTTGTGTATATATATATGTATTGTATATATATAGTATATATGTGTGTGTATATATGTATTGTGTATATATATGTATATGTATATATATTCATGTATGTGTGTGTATATGCATATATACATATATATGTGTGTATACAAATGCACATTTGACAGAATCATAGATTTAGAGTTGGGAAGAACCTTAGAGGTCATCTAGTTCAACCTCCATATTTTATAGGTGAGGAAACTTGAGAACCAGAGAAGTTTAGTAAATAATTATCACCTGCCAAAAATGCCAGTGGCCAAGATTTGAACCTAGGGCATCTGGTCATGTCTAGTGCTCTTTTCATTGTTCTAGACATTTAGAACTGTACAAGTTATGAGACAGGTGAGTTCATTTTATCATAACATGATGAAAATGATGTCAAGGCCATAGGCTTCATCTCCACATAGGCCAGTTATTTTTATTAGGTTTCATGGCTCTGAGTTACACCAATAACCCTGGTCATCTCTCTTACATGTGCATGTCATCGGTCATAATAGTGGATGAATGTGGCTAGATCTTGCCCATCCATCCCCCCCAACAGAAAAATATCTGAATAACAATAGCTGACATTTACATATATAGTGTTTTAAGGTTTTCAAAGGTTTTCAAATGAGTGTTCCTCATTTCATCTTAATTGAATCTCCTCCAGGATATTTCATTGGCGTTTTTAATCATGTCTGTTTTCCAAATTTCAATATTTCTACTGAGGTAACAACTATTTTCCTAGTCACTCAAGTTTATAACAGTGAAGTCATCTTTAACACTTTGTTCTTCCTCATCCAATTTTACATATCTAATTAGCTGTGATTCTACCTTCTCAACAATTCTCATAACTATTCCTTTTTTCCTACTCATCCACCACTTCATCATCTCTCACCTGGAATACTGTTACAGACACATAATTATTCTAATAGCTACCCTTTATATAGTGCTTTAAGATTTGCAAAGTGCTTAACAAAGATGATTTTATTTTATCCTTATAACTACCCTGGAAAGTAGGAACTATTATTCCTATTCCTATTTAACAGATGATGAAACAAGTAAAACAGAGGTTAAGTGACTTACAGTCATATGGTTAGTACATGTTTGAAGCCAGATTTCGAATCCAGATTTTCCATGACTCCAGGCCCAATGCTCTATCTACTGTACCACCTAGCTGACTGCTTTCAGTCTCTCTCCTCTTTGATCCATCTTTCACATATCTGTCAAACCATTCTGCTTAAGATGTAAGTATGATGATGTCACTCCCATGTTCCAAAACTTTCATTGTATTTCCACTGGCTACAAGCTAACATACTGTACCAACTCCTTAGCCTGCCATGCTAGACATTCTATAGTAAGACTCCCACATACCTTTTGACTTTATTTTATACTGCAATTTCCTTATTTCACACATTTTATGGTCCTGCCAAACTGTTCTCTAAATTCAATATGCCATCTCCCACATTCTTGCTTTCCCCTAAGGTTCTCTTGATCCTGGAATGCCCTCCTTTCACATCTCTACTTTAGAGAGTTCCCAACTCCAACCAGGGCTCAGCTCATGTGCTAAATCATTCATGAAACCATTTTTTGAAATCCTTAGTTACTAGAACTTCCTATCTCCTAAAATTTCTTTGTACTATACCTAATTTGTGTACATGTTATATTCTCTTGATCCCAATATATATCCTCTGTGAGGGCAGGAACAGCTTAAAAATTTTCCTCTTTGCATCTTCAGTGCCTAGCACATTTTTCTTGCATGTAGTAGGTACTTAATAAATGCTTGTTAAATTGAATTGAACATGTGTTCAACTGACAGTGAGTTAATAATCTCCATAGAAAAGAGATTAGATATTTTGGAAGAAAGATGTGATTATTACCGTACCGTAGAAAATCTCCCCCTCTGCACTTAATATTTTATTTTTTTCCCAATTACACATAAATATAGTTTTCAACGTTCACTTTTATAAGATTTTTAGTTCCAAATTTTTTTCTCCCTCGTTCCCCTATTCCCTTCCCAAGATGGCAAACAATCTGATATAGGCTATACATGTACAATCATATTAAACATATTTTCATATTGTGAAAGAAGTATCACAACAAAAGGGAAAAACCATGAGAAAGAAAAAACAAACAAAAAACAGAAAATAGTATGCTTCAATCTGCATTCAGACTCCATAGTTCTTTCTCTGGATGTGGATAGCATTTTCCATCATGAGTCTTTTTGAATTGTCTTAGACCAGGGGTGGGGAATCTGCACCCTCAGGCCACATGTGGCCCTCTAGGTCCTCGAGTGTGGCCCTTTGACTGAATTCAAACTTCACAGAGCAAATCCCTACCCCTTTCTTAGATCATTGTATTGCTGAGAAGAGCTAAGTCTATCAAAGTTGATCATCACACAATGTTGCTGTTACTATGTACGAGGTTCTTCTGGTTGTACTCACTTCACTCAGCATCAGTTCATATAAGTCCAGGTTTTCTTAGAGAATCTTTCTGAGGAGGAAATTGACAAATAGTTAAAAATAGTACATGATACAGTTTAAGAAATGGGCTTTTTTCCCATGTCCCAATTTTTACTTTCCATTATCAGTTTTTTATCATGTGGTGTTATAATTGTTGTCTTTTTCTCAGACTCCAGATAATGTATAGCTATAAGACCCTGTCATTAATTCTAGTACACACCTGACTTTCTGGTTAGAATTTTAGACTTGGAATGGATCTTAGGTACCATAGCTAAACCTCCTGAAGAAGAATCCCGCTATAGCATTTGGTAATCCTACTTCTGCTAATGAAGGGGAAGTCATTACCTCTACAAACAGCCATTTCACATAGGAATAGCCCTGATTGTTATGAAACTTTTCCTGAACTTAAGCTTAGATTTGCTTTTCCCACTAATTGACCCTTGTTTTGGCTGATGGGACCCAAGTAAGTAAATCTAGTACCTTTTCCACAGAACAATCCTTTGGACATTTGGAGATGGATTTCATGTGCCCCTTCATCTTCTTTTTTCAAGTTTAGTCAGTTCCTTCAAGTAATCTTCATAAGACATCAGCTCAGAGTTTTCACAATACTGGTCACCTTCTACTAGAAACTCTTCAGTTTATCAATATCTTTCCTAAAGTGAGGAACCTAAAAATGAACACAGCACTTCAACTGAAGCCTGGTTAGGACCAGATAAGAAGGGTTATCACCTCTTTATTTCTTGAAGTTATGTCTCTCTTAATGCAGCCTAGGGTTACATTAACCTTTTTTTTTTTAAGCATCCATATGATTTGCCTGATATAGATTTCTCAAGCTGCTAAAACTCACAGATAATTTTCAGAAAATTAACCATGAATCCTCTACCTTGCACTTCTTAAGTTGATTTTTGAACCCAAGTTTATGATTTCACATTTAGCCCTCTTAAATTTCATTTTATTTGATTCAGACTAATATGTTAGCTTCTCAAGATCATTATGGATCTTGACTCTCATTCATTGTGTTCCCTGTCTCTCAGCTTGTGGTCACTGGGAAATTAAACATAATGTTTTTCTCATTATTGAAGTCATTGTTGAAATTTTACACAATCCAAGGCCAAACATCAATCTCCCTAGGTGCCTCTTTCCAAGTTGAAATCAAACAGCGATGACTCTGACTATAGCCATTCAAGAAGTTCTAGGATGTATATATATATATGTATATATATATATATATAATTGTATTATATTGTAGCCCTCATTTTTCCATATTTTCCACAATAATAACATGAGATACTTTATCATGTACTTTGCTAAAACTTTAGAAAATATCTGGAACATATCCCTAATCAATTAGTTAAGTCTGTCAAAAAAGGCAATAAGATTAGTTTGGTGTGACCTATTCTTGATGAATCCATGAGGGCTCTTGGTGATCACTGGTTCCTTTTTCAGATGTTCACTAACTATCCCTTTAATAACAATTCTATTATTTGCTTTTCTTTGCATATTGAAATGTTTCTTTGTTGGTGATTGATAAGTTCACAATAAATAAGAAAATTAAAAATAATGAACTCCATGATGACATGGGACAGGGATGTTGTACCTTATACTAGCTCTCTGAACTTATTACTGGTAAGTTTCAGGCTCACTCTACATTGAACCTGGAAGGTGAAAAGATGGAAAGCATTTTTCCCCCATTATCCTTCCCAATTTAGTTTCTCTAACAGTAACACCATCCCCTGTGTTGATTCAGTTGTAATCCAGCAATCACAAAATGCAGTTTAGGGATTTTAGCAGTGTGGTCTGGACCTGTGATTTCATCAGAGTAATCCCAGTATGGAAATGCCCTCCAAAGGGGGAGTACAATGTAGAGTCCATCCATGAGTACAGATTAGCAATTTGTCCATAATTTATAGTCTTAGAGAGTTTCCTAGGGTCATTAAGAAGTTAAGTGATGTGCCCATGGACACACAGTTAGTATGGGTCAGAAGCAATGCTTGAACTTACATGTCCTCACTCTAAGACCAATAATCTATTCACTGCATTATATGGCTTCTCCTTCTGACTTACGTAGGGTGATAATATTTACCAGCTTCAGTCAGCATTCTCTTCAGTAAATTTAGCTCAGCATCAGAACCCAATCAGGTTTTAGGTTATAGTCAAGTGGAGTCCTAAGGTGTGCCAGGAAGAGGAGATGGAAAACAAGAGATGCCTAGGACCTTTCAAAAGAGATTGCTACAGTTAATATCCCTTAGTCTCAATTGTCTGTAACTACTTTATACCTCATATCCTTCATTACTACTTGCTGTCTGTTTTGTGGGGAAAAAAAGTCCAAGGGTCATAATTTTAGGATGTAGGTCAGATAAAAAGGTTTATTGTTATCACAAGTCATGGCAAGGACAGAGAAAACTCTGATTAAGAGTCATTTCCTATGGATATACATACATACACACATATACATATAAAATAAGACAAACCAGGGGCAGCTAGTTTGGACCTCAGACTGTTCATAACTGTTTTTGGAAGAAAGACAGTGCAGCCTTTTTCTTTCAAGGTGAGAATGCGGGCTTGCTAATCTGTGTTGGTCTTAAGAACAGAGAAATGGTGTTTATCTCTGTGGTCAGTTTGCAAGGCCATTGGGTGGAGATACAACCAAATACCAGGATTTGCTCATTTTAACCTGAAATGGAGGATTGTTTAAAGAGAGTCATTCATGTCCACAGAAGGGAAATAAAGAGTGTTTCACTGAGATTCCATATTCTGGATCTTGATCTACTTTCCAGACTTCCCTTTTTCCTATCCATCTCTCGGTTTTTGAATTTTGGACATCCTACTCTTCTCTTCACAGTTTGGCCTCCCTAGTTTGAAAGAACAGCTCCATGATACAATTATATAATTATAATTTATGACTCAAGATCAGTTAATTCCATATTCTTACCCCATTCTTAAGGGTCTTTAACTTCATTTGGACTCTTTATTGTACCAGTAGAATTAGCTCTATACCCTAATAATTATTTTTCCTTTCTTATACCTCAAAATCAGGAAAACTAGGCAGATTTTGTACTGATCAGTAAGGCATGAGGGCTTCCATTTATGGTTCTCTGCTGCTCTCACTGGGCCCTGCCCACATTGGATGCTATGGCCTCTCTTGAATCCCAAATTCCTTTGGGGAATGACACTATATTAAAATGTCTTTCTTAGATGCTATTTATCTCAGTTCTTCTATTATATTTCTCTTATACTGAGTCTTTGACCAATTTGTTTCACATTTTCCTTTCATTTTCACCTTTTGTTCTTTTCCTTATAACCTTATCATTCTAATACCCTACTTCTTATTTGGACCTGGTACATATGGTGATTGTGTTTCATCCCCTTCCTTCAATCTCAGTCCTCTTTTCTTTTCTATGAGCCTTGCATTTATTACTATCTGTCTATATCTGGCCTTGCTGGTACAAAGTCATTTTATTACTTTACAATAGCACCTTTATTATTACTCCTTACACTGAATTGGAAAATTTAGTTTGTAACTATAGGTGAGCTGTTTCACTTTTCAGAGATTCAGTTTCCCCCTCCACAAAAAATAATAATAGTTTCACTCAGGGTTGTTATAAGTCCAAATGAGGTATATTTAAATCACCTTGCAAGCTTTAAAGTTCTATATAAATGCCAGTTATTGGTGATGTGACACAATTCATTTCTAGTAGAATACAATTTTTTTGAAGACAGGAACCATGTTTCATTTTGTTGTTGTATCTCCAGCATCTAGCACAGTGTTTTGCACATTAGACTTCTTAAGTTTAAGATTTTGAACACAAGATGTCCTAGAGAGGGAAGATTTCTTCATTCAGCATGTTCTTTGAAGAAAGAAGACCACAGCACATTTAGTTTCTGTTCAGTATCCTACTTGAAGAGCAGGAAAGAGGTCTCTATTGGAATGCTTCAAACAACTGTGCTTGATCTTATACCTTTTTAATATTTGTAGTGATTACTTTGATAAAGGCATATATGATGCAAAAATGAAGTCAAGAGTCCACATACTTACTATATGATAGAGTTGGGACTGAAAAAGATCTTGGTCTTGTCAAGGTAAAATTTTGGGCTACAGTTAGCAAGATGAAAATTAATAAGGATAAATGTAAACTTATCTTAAATGTAAAGTTTTACAATTGGGGTCAAGAAATCAATTTCACAAATATAACAAATGAGAGGTATATAGAACAAGAGTTTGATAAAGATCCGGGTGTTTTGCTGGAAATAATCTCAAAAAGAGTCAGTCAATGGAGTCATAAAGCTAATATGATCCTAGGCTACACTGAGAGATGACCAGAAAGGGGATAGCTTCATTAATTCTGCCCTGGTTGGAACATACAATGTTCATTTCTAGGTACCACATTTTAGAAAGGACATTGGCAAGCTAAAGAGTGTTATTTAATTTTGATTTTTAGCTAGGATTGCATAATTGACTATTATGAATCATAATATCACTTAATTTTTTCTCATCTTTCTTGGCTCCCAAGGTATTAAGTAATTCATTTTTTTTTTGCTGATTTCTTTTTTCAAAAGTATATTGGCAACCATGTGTCAGTGGATATATCACATTGATATGGGTACTCCCTGTAATAGAGAATCTTGCAACTCATCCAAGCTTAGATATCTTATACAACTCTTGTACATTAATTTTCCTTAAAGGATTTACTTAATGATGAAAGGCCTTCCACTAAGTCTTTTAATGTTTTGTGAGTACCAGTGAAACACTGGGGATTTCCATCAGTTATTCCCAGGCTTGTAGCCTACTTCCATCCACCACTGGCTTTTGGATGACCTGCAGTTTTGATTCTTGGCGGATTATGGTGTTGTATAATTTGCAGCCATGAAGAAGAATATTGGCATGAAAAGATGGAGATTTGTGTGTGTATATGAGTGTGAGGAAGCAGCTTGAGGCTGATAAAAGTTCTGTCCAATTTCCAAAATGCAATCCAGGCTTCCCTGTTCATTGGATTTAATTCTAGACCCCATTCATTTTTCCCTCTGCAGTGTAATCCACGATATAACTATTGAGGTATTAAACCAATGATCTATATATCCAACTGAATATCATCTGGATAGTAGAGTAGATATTCTCCATTCTCTTGGTTTCTGCTTTGTGGATTGTTGGACCAATTTTTTTGAGGGGTAGAAAATCTTTTTTAGAAGTTCCTATGATATTCTGGGGCTTGATAAAATTAGCACAACATCATTTGCAAGCAATAGCATCTGGAGAACTTACCATTTATAGGGGACTTTCTTCCATTTGTATTCTGCATGGGAACTCCTCCATAACAAAGATGAGTATTCTTGTTGAGCAAATATATTTTTAGAAACACTCTGACCCTTGAGCAGTTGCTTGTATTTAGATAATGTCTTCCAGTCTCAGAGATTTGCATATATTGCATTATGCCAAAATTCAAAATGTCAGATTTAGAAACAGATAAAACAATATTTACCAAGAGGAAAATGAAGTATTGACTAGATCAAAGAAAATATACCAAGATGAATCCCCAAGCCAAAAATGATTGAATAGAAACTCTCTTTAAGCTTGGGAACCAATTTACCAGTTGAATTTTTAAAGGACCCCATTAGGTGGCCACAGGTGAATTTGGCTGGCTTAAATAGAAGGGATTTCACTCCACCCCCTTTAAAGAAAACTTACATAAAAAGAACTTTCAGAAAAGTTTCACGTTCTGCTCTAGGAGTCTTACAGGATGAATGATGTGAACCTTGTTCTGACTCTAGATTACAGCTTTTTAAAATTTTCTCCAATCAGAATAGATCTATTTGACAATTAATCCCATACAAGCTGAATCTTAAGCCAGGGGACAGCCCTCCCTGCAAGTCTAGATGAATTCTTGACTTCATTGATCCAGGCTAGCCATTCCTCCTCATTGGTGTGAGTGATTCATGGTCCCCCTCCCATAAATATTCTACAATGTATTCATTTCACATGCTGTGGACCTTCATCAGAGTCACTCAACATTATACGGGTACTTGTGTATTAGTAATAATGGCTAACATTTATATAGCACATGAGGACTTGAAAAGTACTTTTATATTATCTCATTTGATTCTTACAACAACCCTGTGAGGAAGGTGCTACTATTAATCTCATTTTACAGACAAGGAAATTAAGGCTAAAGGACAGAAAGGTTAAATGACTTGCTGAGGCTCTCGGTTCAATTAAGTATCTGAGACAGGATTCAAATTCAGGTTTTCTTTAGTTTATCACTCTATTATTATACAACGTCCATCCACTTTTAGTTGCTTTTGCTACATGACTACCCAAGCTCCCTTTCCTATTATATAACTCTGGATAATATGTTTTACACCACTACTTGCTCGTAAGTCATTATTGTTAACATGTTGCATCTCACTAAAAACCTATCTTTCCCTTGCTTTTTGGATCACCTAATGGTAGCTTAAGTTGGTATAGACTGGAAGTGCAATGGTTCCAGGTTCTCAGAATTCTTCTAAGAGTTTCTACTTACCTATAGCAAAACTTAGTAAAACTGCAAGTAAGAGCCTAATTGTATCTACCTTCTCCATTTATCTCTTGGGGTCCCTCCAGTTTTTCCAAGTACTTTTTGGGCAATACATAACTCCATGAAAACAAGTGAACCCCAGAAAAAATGAAAGTGATATGCAGAGATATAACTAATGATTTCTGGGCCCAGAACAAGAAGTACAAACAAGGGGAAATCCGGAGCCATGGGCTGGGGGTGGGAGTCACCTACGATGATTATTCCAGCTAATTAACTGTTAGTCTCAATTGTTTCTAAGCTTCTGAAAGACTGAAGGTGCTTTCAGCTCCCTCTAAATTTTGGCACTTAGGGACAAAGCTCTGGATATCCCACTCGAGTTGGAATTCTGGTAATATGCCTTTTTATCTTTTTTTTTGAGAGGCAATTGGGGTTAAGTGACTTGCCTAAGGTCACACAGCTAGTAACTGTCAAGTGTCTGTTTTGAGACCATATTTGAACTCAGGTCCTCCTGACTCCAGGGCCAGTGCTGGTAATATGCTTTAAAAAAAAGCATTTAACCTGAAAAGACATGGCAAATGTAGACATCTATTTATGCCTTCTTATCGAAGTTAAATTATAAGAATCTAATAGCTTTTTATTAATAAGTAGTTTATTTATCTTTATTATTATCCTTGGCATGATAGGTAGTTTCTGTTATGTCAAAATACATTTCTACATTACCATTTTCCTTTGTGTATGGCTGAGAAGAAGACAATGAATAAAAAAGAGTGATATCACTTGGAAACAATTTTCAAGTGAAAAAAAGATATGGTGAAGAAATGTACTTATAAAGATTTCATTAACAAAAACTCTTTGTAGCTAACAAAAGGGCTGATGATTCTAACAAGGTCATTTTTAATGGTCTGAAAATACTAAAGGGAAATGAAAGAACCTTATTTCTATTTAAGTAAAGCAAAACTTCAATGAATAAAGCAAGAGACATCTTTTTGGTTCAGGAAATCTAAATAAAGAACCCAGCTAAAAACTGGACCTCATTCAGTGTCAATTTGCAGGGACCTTCTCTATATAACTAATACTTGTGCATAGAACAAAAAGTGATAAGGAGCTCTCTTTTCAGTATACAGAAAGCTCTTAATTACAGATGATAATGAGGAATAATATTCTAGGATCACAAAATATGAGAGTTAGAAGCGCCTCAGCAGACATCTAGTCCAATCTATATACCAAAGGAGTCCTCACTATAACATACCTCACAATTGTGATCCAATGTCTGCTCAAAGACCTCCAAGGAGGGAAGACCCCTCACAGCTCAATCCACTTTTGGAAAACTCTCAATTGGAAAACTCAGTTTTTCCTGACATCAAACCTAAAGTTGCCCTTTTTAAAGTTCTACCTATTCCTGATTCAGTTATCTGGGACCAAATAGAATAAACTCAATATCTGACATAACTCTTCTTCAAGTACCTGAACACAGCTATTACATTCCTCCCTCTCCTTCTCAGTCCTCTCTCCTCCAGGCTAACTATGCCTAGTTGTTTTTTTTTTTTATTCTCATTTTAGCCAAGGTTTCAATCTTTCACCAAATAAAACATGTCATTAGAACTACTAATACATGCTCTAATACTCCAGGGGCTCTGTGATCTCATTGCTGTGGGTAATCCCTATGACAGTAGATTGCAATCTACTCATGATTGTCCATACTGCAAAACTTCCATACATATTCTCCTATAAGTTTAACAGAAAAAGTTGAACCAACCTTTTGGGAGATTTTGCATTTCCTTTATGTTGTATGGATGCCAATGAAACATGTATGTTGTCTATCAGATATTCATTGTACTCATTATGCAATTGGCCCATCTTTTTTGGTCTTTGATGGCATCTTTTCACTGTTTTTCCTATGCAATTCCTTGTTTGTGATGTGTTGAAGCCTGCTTGCACCTACCATGTACTTCTTTATAGCACTTTGGTGCTTCAAGTCTTTGAAAACTATAGTTTTCCATGACTTGAAGATTAATAACATCATTAAAGGAATATTGGTATTAAAAAGATGGACTTTTGTTTTGGGAAGAAGTTAGAGTCACTAAAAGAAACTGCAATTTCTCAAAGGCAACATGGTCTATTCTTTCTTTTCCTCCTGTTCAATGCTAAGCCCAGCTCATTGCCCATTCAGTGTCCATCACACACACACACACACACACACACACACACAAACACACTTTGCATGTTAATATACACACATTTGAACAAACATAATAAATGTCTGCCCATCCAATTGCATGTCATAGTTCAGACTATGAGCATTCTTAATCCCTTTAGCATTTCCTATGTGGACAGTTGGACCAGAATTTTTTCAATTACCATGGATATACTGTAGGAGGCTTTTCAATATTTCTGAACCTGATGCAATCAGTATAATACAAACAGAAGCATCAAAATGATGTCACCAGTTGTATCAGGGGTTCTTTAACTTCTCTCCTGTGAACTTAAATGGGAAAAATTGTATTTTATTTCAATATAATTGGTTTCCTTTGTAATCCTATATGTTTTATTTTGTGAATTAAAAAAATAAACATTATGCTGCGATAAGGTCCATAGTCTTCACGAGATTGCCAAAGGGATCCGTGGCACAAACAAAACAAAAAACGAAACAAAACAAAATAAAACAAAAACTAAGAACCCCTGGTTTATAGCTTCTATGACTAGGAGTCTGGTCTGGATTTTGACTGTGATGTCATGAACATCTTTAGTTCATGTCCAATGGCTTTCTATCTTGCTTGATACAAGCAATCAGAGGCTTATCTAACAAGTTCTAAACACATATCCATTTCCAGAACCCAGTCCATCTTCTAGCTTCTTTGTTACTGCTGATGGCTAATAGAGGAAGTCATATGACTGCATTGACTGGGTCTACTGCAGATTTATTTTAGGTAATCTCATCTGTGTCCTATAGCCACCTACAAAATCCTTTTGCTTTCCCTCTCAGAAGACAGTCTCACCAAAGATTTCCCTGAAAAAAACTGAGGTTCTCCATTGAAAGCTCTTCACCCACCTTCAGAACTTCTCCTTTCAGTTGTCCCCTTGGCCTTATTAATATTCAATATCTACTTAGCTACTGGCTCCTTTCTTACAAACATACCCATTTCTTACAAACACAAGGCTCTCATTCTTAGAAAAAAATCACTTGATCCTACCATCTTAAACTACTGTCCTATTATTGCTCTTCCATTTCACAGCTAAACTTTTAGAAAAATCTATTTATACTCATTGTCTCCACTTCCTTACCTCCTATTCATTTCTCAGCCCTTTGCAGACCTGCATCCGACCTCATTAGCCAGCTGAAACTACTCTCTCCAAGTGATCTGTTGTCAGTGACTTGTTAATCACCCAAACCTATGGCCTTTTCTAAGCCTTGATCCTCCTTGACTCTTCTGTAGTATTTGATATTGTTGACCACCCCCTAGTCTTAGTCTCCATTTTGGGTTCTCTCTTAGTTCCTGTCCTACCTGGATGGCTACTCCTCCTCATTCTCCTGCTATGGAATATCATCTGTTCCATCCCCTATGTGTGGGCATACACCAGAATTCTGTCTGTGCTCTTTTCTCTTCTTCATCTAAATTCTGTCACTAGTGGCTTCACTTGCTCTCAGGGGTTATACCACCATTATTAAGACAACTTGTAAGTCTTTACATGTAACCTCTGCCTCTCTTGAACGCCAGCCTCTCATCACCAGGTGTTTATTAGTTATCTCCAATTGGATGTCCCATAGTTATGAACAGAATGTTGGTCACTTCATGATGGCTTTTCTTTGATCACAGAAATTCATGAATATATGTTAAGATGTGCAAAATTTCTATCTATTAAGGAGGACCCAAGTACTTGAAACATGGCAACTTCATATTTTGAAGTAAGATTAAAAAAAGTCCAGTGATTGACATCTATGAGGAGATGCATATAAATTCCCCGTTTCCCAAATTATATAACCAGACCCAAGGGAATTGAAAATTTGCTACACTTTACACCTATTGCTCCCAGGATTAATTAAATCTCCTAATGAGTCATCCCTTATGCCCAAAGACCTTTATTCTTGCTCTAGTATGTCCTTTTGTTCTTGATTGGTCATGCAAAAACTGTTTTCCTTCATAATCATCAAGACTGAGGCATATGTCTGGTATCTTTTCAAAATAATTTCTTGATTTCCTGGAAATAGAACTGCCACATGTGCACCATTATTAGAAAACTTGCTTTTGAGGGACAAAAATAATTACTCTAAATTAACTCTCATGTGACTTGCAAAATGTTCATTTCACTATGCACTTGCCCCAAAACTTGACACTCTTTATTTTTACCCTGATTGTTCTATTTTGATTCTTTTTTGGTTATGTCTTTATCATTACCTTCTGGTATTCTCCCCAAATAGTGCTCATTTGATCATACCTTTGCTTAACAATTTCATTGGATGTTGATTCCACTCAACTACTCATCATCAGTAGTATAGCCACACCTTGATTCTTTCACCACTCAGGATGAATCATAGGAAAATATTTAGAGCTGGAAGAGAACTTAGAGGTCATGTAGTCCAGCTTCACCTCTCATTTTATAGATTAAGAGACTGAGGTTTTGAGAGTCAAGTGACATCAAACCAATAAGGATGGAAGGAAGCAAACATTTGTTAAGCTCCTACTACATTCCAGGCACTGTATTAAGCACTTTACAAAAAATCTCATTTGATTCTCATAACCACCCTAAGAGATAGGTGCTCTTATTACCCCTATTTTGTCCAAGGTGACACAATTAGCAAGTTCCTGAGGCCAGATTTGAACTCTAGCCTTCCTGACTTCAGGTTAGCCCTCTATACATTCTGCACTTAGCTGCCTTAACAAATATACATTTATTAAGCCCTTACTATGTGCCAAATACTCTGCAAAGTACTAGGGATATAAAGACAAAAATAATCCTTGCCTTCAAGGAGCTCACATTCTAATGGGGGAGATAATATGAAATCAACTAAATACATATAACATAAGGGGAAGAACTGGAATATTACCCTAGGTTGTCTGACTTAAAATGCTGTTTCCACTAACCTGAGTCTGAGATCCCAAACTTGAAGATCTTTGTCTATGATTGCAACTTCCATAATTACAGTCTTTTCCTTTTTCTCATTCTCATTGAACCTGAAGTTCACTATCCTTCCTACCTCTACTAACTCCTTTTTACTTGTCTACTCTATCTGTCCTCTTAGAGTTTCATTTGTTTATCTAACCAGCCTGGGAACCATGGTAAGATGCTTAGATTTCAGTATCTTAGCAACTCAGGCTTTAGATCTGGAAGGTGCTTTGGAGATCATCTATTCTAATCCCCTTATTTAACAAATAAGGAGACTGAAGTGCAGAAAGGATCAGTGACTCAACCTGGGTCATATGGGTAGTAGGTAGCAGAGCTAGGATTAGACCTTGGCGTCTTTTGATTCATCATCTAGTATTTGTTTCTTTTTCCTATGCTGGCTCATGTCCCATTAAACACCTTAGAATCCTTTGTCCCCTTGATCTTTTGCCATTTCTAACTTGCCAAGCTACAGTTTTGTGTAAAGCCCACCACATATTTTCTCTGTTACCTTTTTCAGACTGCCAACCATAGATGGAGAAAGTCCATATTGATTGGGTCCAGTATAATAATAATATTAATAATGATGATGATGATAGTAACTAGTATTCATATAGCACTTTAAGACTTGATTTACATGTTATTCCAATATATATATTCATATTATTTAATCTCAGTTGGGTCTTTACCATTGCCTAGCAATCCTTCTATTAGATTCTTACTGGTTTCTAACTGTATTCTTGAGGGAGGCCTTTGTAAACCTTTCCTATTCTTCTTGAGTTCCAAATTTGCCTTAGCATCCCTTACTATTTCTCAACTAGAAAGAATTAAAGCTCTTTTCTTTTGGGGTATTAGTTGCTTTGTTTCCTAGGCATTTGGTCCTCTATAAACACTTAACATTTTCTTTTTTTCCATCTTTCTTCAACATCAGCCACTTCCAATTTTTTCCCCAAACCAAGATATTCCCACCTATTACTCTTTGTAAACTCTATGTCTTGTTAACAACTTGAAGACACAAGAACAGTAATGTTATATGTTGGGTAGATAAAACTACGGTTTTAAAATGTACTAAGTGCCTATTACACTCTATTTCAGGGGAGTTCCTATCATTCAAGCAACTCTTCAGTTTGGCTAATAGGGGAAAAATCTACCAATGACATTCCTTCCTTTCCCTCTTCCCCCATTGACTAGCACCTATCACTGAGACTTCACTTGCTGCCCTCCTGCTTTGACCTAATAAGGATATTCGACAAGTATTTCATGAACTGTGTCAGCAAGTGGGTCAACTATAATATCTTGGAGCCTTTGCACTAGTCCTGAAATACATTCCTTCTTTAATTCCACCTCATGGAGTATCCTTCCTTTAAGATACAACCAAGGCTCCATATTCTCCATGAAGCCTTTCTCGATGCTCCTAAATGTTAGTGTAGATCCTTCCCAAACTGCCAAATATCTATTATATATGTTTATATTTATTAACTTTCTTTTTATGCTGTGCATATTTTTATGTGTTCAAATATAAGCTCATTGTGAATAAGGAGTGGTCTGGACATCAACCAGAGTTTGGATGGAAATCAAGCTGAGAGTGCCAGGATACTGATAGTGGACAACTGACTTGGGAGTGGTCTAATGGAAGGCTGCAAGGTGAGTTATGGGATTGTTGGTGTGTCATATAGAGGAAGCACACCTTTTGAGCTATGTCACCATAGCCTTATCTGAAGGGGAAAAGTATGCTTCTATCCTTGCTGCTCCATTTTGGCACTCTGGGTCAACAACTCATTTTCCCTCTGCTAGCTATGAGTATGCTTGCCTATGGGTGTTTGGATTAAATACTGATCATCCTAATGTTAACTGTATCTCCAGAAAAAGACAAATAAATGTATTTGGAGTAGTTAAGAGGGTTTCTTCAACTGCTGCTGCTGAGATACACACACATACACATACACACACACACACACGCGCGCGCACACACACACACACACACACACACATAGAGCCAGACACAGACTTTGTTTTACCATAGGCCCATGCAAATGTATCTTTTTCAGCCCCTAATAAAAACTTTGGAAATTCATCCTTTAGGTTCACTAATTAGGTAATGAAACTATTGATGGTGGTGGGGATGGTGGCAGGGGTGATGGTTTAGAGACAAGATATTGAATACAATTGTTTTTAATTTGGGATTAATTTGGAATGTTGGTGAGATGTTTAGCAGATAATTAGAAATAGAAAGATCAAATGATAACTTAAATACAATTTGCAAATCTTAAAGTACCATATAAATAGTGGTTGTAAGACTAGAAAAAGGTTAAGAGGTCAGGGCATAGATTTTGGAATTATCTGGATAAAATACTTAATGGAAATATATAAGTGAAAAAGTTCTATAAATGAGTATAGAGAGAGATGAGCAGAGGATATAAATTTGAGTCTTGAAGGAATTCCAGTTGTAAATGATGGCCGCGTCATGGTGGCAGATATCTATTGATAAAACCATAGGTTTATAGATTTACAGCTGAAAGGAACTCCGAGGTTACTTAGTACGTACCAGTATCTACCAGGGTTCCTCCTCTTCCCTTAGGCTTAGGCTGGTTTTCCTCTTAATGGCCACTAAGGTCTGAGAATTGTTAGCGTGGGGGCTAAGGCTTAAACTGTACTTTCCTTCCTCCCAACTTCTGGGTAGCCTTGGGCCTATTGCCAGAGATTTACAGGTAAATGACTCTCCAGGGGAAAAAAAAAAAATATATATATATATATATATATATATAAATCCCAATATACTTTTAAGTTTAATCTTAATTATGTACATGTTTTCATCACTTTCTTATGTCTAAACAATCAGCAAAGCAATAAATCAAACCTTAATTCATAGCATTGGGGAAGCTAGGTGGCATATTAGATAGAGTGCTGGGCCTGGAGTCAGGAAGACCTGAATTCAAATCTGGCTTCATACACTTATTGTCTGTGTGACCTTGGGCAAGTCACTTAACTCTGCCTCAGTGTCCTCATCTATAAAATGAATTAGAAAGAAATGGCGAACCACTCCATTATCATTGAGAAGAAAACTCCAAATAGGGTAATGAGTAGTCCAACATGGCTGAAATGACTGAACAACAACAAATTGTAGCATTAGTAATTTCCAAGGTTTACATAAATGCTCACATTGAAAATTTAGCAAAAAAGTTCTCCATAGGAGATGGCTCCCACACATCCTCTAAGAGCACAAAATGCCCTGCCATTTGAAATCAGCACCCTTTAGACTTGGTAGATTTTCTATTGTTGTTTCACTGTTTCAGTAATGGTGATTCTTTGTGAGCCCATCAGGAGTATTCTTGGAAAAATATTGAAGTGATTTGCCATTTCCTTCTCCAGCTCATTTTACAGATGAGGAAAGCAAGGCAAACAGGGTAAAGTGTTTTGCCCAGGGTCACATAGCTAGTAGATGTCTGAAGCCCGACTTGAACTCAGGTCTTCCTGACTCCAGGCCCAGCACTCTATCCACTGCACAACCTAACTGCCCTTCAGGGCTTGCTGTAGACTGTGACAAAAGAGAATAGGTAGTTAGAGACAGATGCAAGACAAAAAGTGTCATTAAGAGGAAAACCAGCCTAACCGTGAGAGGAGAAGAGAAAGAACTCTGCCTCAGTTTCCTCATCTGTAAAATGAACTAGAAGGAAATGGCAAACCACTCCAGTATTTTTGCCAAGAAAACCCCAGATAGGGTAACTAGAAGAATGGTTGTTAGGGCCTTGTACATAGTAGGTGCTCAATAGATGTTGAACAAACGGGCAAATAGTCCAGAAGATGTTGAACAAATTAACAAATAGCTCAGAAGATAACCAAAGAAGAGATGGAGATGGCCAGGAAGAAGGAGGCCATTGTTCTGGAAAGTTATCAGGAATAAGTTTATATCATGGCAATCAGAGAAATCAGATTTTGGGGGGTAGAAATGAATGGAGAAGAAAAGGAAATGAATGGTGAGAAAATGGAGGCCACTATTAAGAAATTTCATAATAGTCTGAGTAGTAATTTGCATCATGGATTGTCAAGAAGTGCCTTAGACTTCAAGATCTATGTTCATGTACAGCTTCTAATAATATGCTTGCCTTAGGGCAGCTAGGTGGCGCAGTGGATAGAGCACCAGCCCTGAAGTCAGGAGGACCTGAGTTCAAATCCGACCTCAGACCAAACACTTGGCACTTACTAGCTGTGTGACCTTGGGCAAGTCATTTAACCCCAATTGCCTAAAAGGAAAAAAAAATGTAAAATAATATACTTGCCTTATGGTCAAATCACTTAACCTTTCAATGCCTGTAGGCAATTCTCTGAGACATTTGTTCTTAAAATGTGGTCTGGGGAGTCCTGGGGGTCCCTGAAAAGTTTCAAAAGTATCTGTGGGTTAAAAAATGTTTTTATAATGATATTATGATGTTTTTAATTTCTGAAGTGGTGAATATTGATAGGTATAGTTCTTTGAGGGGTCTTCCTGAGAACAAAAAGTTTGAGGACCACTACTTCAAGTGTTATTCCAAGTAACAGATGAATCATTTACCTGCATCCATGGAGGAACTTTCCATATTGGAAGTTCCCACCACACTGATGAAGTTACAAGTCCAGACTCCAATAGAACACATTGCTGTTGACAAAGCACTTTCTTCATAGCAACCCTGAAACACCTGTTTGGAGGAACTAGGAAGCCCACAGGTTAAATAAATACTGTACCAAACCAAATGTTATGCACCCATTTAAATGTATATAGTGCCAAATGAGTCAGTGCTTATCACAATTCCTGTTAGGACTATTTCATAATTCCCAATGTTAGCAGCAACTCTAAAAGCCATAGTGCTTGTCTCTTCAGGAAGCTTACTTTGGAATCATTACATCAAAATAATCTATTACCATTTTGCTTGCATGGGCTTCATTGTCCCTCTGCTTTCACCTTTTTGTTTTAATTTTGGACATGAAGGTTGCCATGTCTAAATTCTAAACTCTATTATTATTCCCAGAAACCATCCAGCAGAGTAACCAGAATCCTGATGCTATCTAGAGGGAGTACAGTTTTAGTAGAAATTAAAGTAAACTGGGCCAATGGATTCAGTTACTTTGCTTCTCTGCGAGGTTACAAAGCAGAGCTATGTGTCCTACTAAGAGCCAGCTTTGCTATCAAGGGAGGGCTATTTTTAGCAAACTCTCTTTTAATTGCTTTGATAGATCTTCATGAGTAGTGAAACTCGGGCTTATTTGAAACTTTCATTTTTCACAGGTTCTAGTGCTTTCTGTAATGAGTTGATTTTACTTAAGAAAACAAAGCACACTGAAAACAAATGCTGCTAAATGTTTAATTGCTACTATCAGAGTTTTAAGATTGCCTTTGGAAAGTGAAAGATAAATGGAAATAATTTCGTAAGATGAATGTATTTTCATTTCCCATCTTACCTTAAGTCTATGAGGGCAGCAGCTATGTCTTCTTTGTATTTTTAATATCCTTGGGAATGATAAACATATGTTGTGGATAAGGTAGATGAATGAATAAATATTTTTTGTTGACAATAATAATAATAATCATAGCTATTACTCTTTTAATATATGTGGCATACCACAGAGAGGCATTATGGCATAGTGGTAAGAGTATTGGATTTGGAATCAGAGAAGCTAGAATCTTCTATTGTGACCTTGGACACATTGCTTTACCCCTTTAAGCTTCAGTTTTCTTATTGGTAAAGGGTTGGATTGGGTGATTTCTAATTCAATTCAATAAACATGCAAAAGCACTTACATGTAGGGCATTGTGTAAGTGCATGAATGAATGAAAAAACACTTATTAAATATTTACTGTGTACTAAGTACTAGGGAATCAAGACTGTCCACGTCCTCAAGGAGTTTATATCCTAGTATGTGTGGGAACAACACCTATAGGGAGTAGTGTCCAGGGATAAGCATTTTGGTTTGGAAAGTTACAGGAACAGTGAATGGAGCCTTAGGGGAGTACATTGATACACTCCTTCCAGGAGCAATTACACTATTATTTTGAGTGTGGTTCCAAGACTAGAATGGGGGGGAAAGGGGACTGGAAACTGGTACAAAATGGATAGGATTTAAAGGGAAATATGGCTATGACCACCTAGATATGTAAGGCCATACAAGGTACTCACCAATCAGTACAGTGAGGTGTAGTAAAGAGGATAGTGGTGAACACTGAAGAGGTTGCAGAGGTTGAAAACAAAAGAGGTTACATGCTACTGGGAGAGCATATGTTCAACATTTATTAATTTGATACCCCCACCCTCACCCCCAAGCCATTGGATCTAGTGAATATATTATTCTTGACCTTTGAGAAAACAATTTCAGTAGATTGACGGAGGTCAATGTCAGGTTACAAGGAGTTGAGAAAAGAGTAGTTAGTGAGGAAGTAACATTTTTTAGGCATAGACAGCTTTATCAAGGAATTTAGCAGTGAAGGGGAGAAGAAAGATAGGATATTACCTGGATAGAGTAGAAAGGTCAAGGTAAGACTTCAAGGAAAAGGGAAATATTGGAGGTATTTAACACTGCTGATGAAATGATCCAGCTTACTTTGAACATCTCCAGTGACAGTTCACTGTACTAAAAGTAAAGCAGTTTCATGGTTAGGCTTTCTAATTACTGTCTTCCTACTATTAGACTGAATTTATAACTCTCACCCATTGGCCCCACTTCTGCCCCTCAGTAGCCATGTAGAATGTGTCTAATTCTTCTCCCTTATGACAGTCTTTCAAAAATTTGAAGGCACTTATATTTTTTCTAAGTCTTTTCTGCCTAGTTTCTCCAACTCTTCCTCATACGAAATGATTTAAATTCAAGTTGATTCTCTGTCATTTCATAGAATCCTGTCTTCACAGAATTAGAAGGGACTTCAGAAGCAAACTAGTCCAACCCATCCCTAAGTCAGAATCCCTGCTACAACATACTTGACGAATGATCGTCCAACTTTTGCTTGGAGACCTCCATGAAGAGGCAGTTCACCACTGGCCAAGGTAGCACATGCTGATTTTGGATGGCTCTAACAATTAAAAAAAAGTTTTTCTTTACATCAAGCCTAAAATTTTCTCCTGCAATATCCACCCTGTTCCTAGTTCTGTCTTCTGGGGACAAGCAGACCAAGACTAGTCCCTCTTACACATGACAGTTCTTCATGGTCTTAAAGACAACTATCCCATTTCTCCCTAGGTCTTCTCTTGTACAGGCCAAAGCATCTCTAGTTTCTTCCAGCAGTCTTCAGGTGGCATGGGATTGAGGCCCTTCCTTCAACATCCTGGTTGCCTTCCCTTGGATGCCTTCCAGTTTATCAATATCCTCCCCAAAATGTGCTGCCCAGCACTGAATATGATACTTCAGGTGTGATCTGTTGACTCATATTGAACTTTCAGTCCAGTTCAATATATTATACAAAATGATGTTCCCCCCATCTGGATCTTGTGATTTTTTTTAACTCAAACCTAAGAATTTACATTAGTTGCTATTAAATTTCATCTAGCTTGATTTCGAGATCTTTTTGAATTCTGAGTCATTTGATGTGTTCATTTTTCCTTTAGGCTTTTGTCAATCTGATAGGCATGCCAATTATAACTTTATGTAAATTATTGAGAAGAATGTTAAATAGTACCTGGTTAAGCATAGATATTTGGAGCTCCTAAGCTGACAGGGAACCACAAGTGATCAACTACAACTGGGCCCACCCTTTTAACCAGGTCTGAGTCCACTTATTATATGATCCTCTAGCCCATATTTCCTCATCTTTCCTGAAAGAATAGCATCAGTCAACATGCATTCATTGTGTCATAAGTACTTGTGCAATATTTAGGTCTTGAAGAGATTCTAAGGATCAATGAGTCCTCAGTTTCCTTATTTTACAGATGAAAAAAAATGAGACCCAGGGAGGTGGGGTGACTTGTCTAAGCTCACATGATTACCTGACCTGGGAGCAGCTCAGAATGGAAAGCAAAAGGGAAGGGATCCAGGAAGCAGAGTTTTGGCTTTCCCAGCTCCTCTGACTCTGCCCCTGTGAAATTCAGCAAAGAGTCCAGGAAAGATAGAAAGGGAGAGCCACCAGGATTGGTGACACAGTAGAGAGAGGACTGTCAGGCACCAAACCAACTCTCACCACATTTGGCTGAACAAGATGGCAGCCTAATGATTCCGCAGGACAGCGAAGGGGCACTAGATTTGGTTCAGCTTTGTAGAGAAGCTCATGCAGGACCAAGGCTGTTTGGAAGACTAAAACCTCAGCCCACTTTGCACCATTTACATGGTGTGGGTGGGGTTGGTGAGTGAGGAAGGGCCTTAGGGTATCCTGGAGCTCTCAAAACTTTTGGTATTGAGTTTGACGTACTATAGGAGAGAGAGAAGGAGAGAGAGACAGAGAGAGAGAGAGAGAGAGAGACAGAGAGACAGAGAGAGAGAGAGAGAGAGAGAGAGAGAGAGAGAGAGAGAGAGAGAGAGAGAGAGAGAGAGAAAGAGAGAGAGAGAGAGAGAGAATTGGTAATGCAGATACATGGAGTAGAGGAGTGAAATGCTATCTTTGGCTCTTTGCTCTGACTTTTCTCTTGCTGTTAAGGTGTGATAGGTAAAGGGCCAGGGTTTGAAATCTGGGTGGGTTACTACTCTGCTATCACCTAATTCCTGCCCTATGATCTAAGCCTTGACTCTTCATGGTACTGTCTCTTTCCCCAGAAAACTGCTTTCCTTGATTGTCAGGGTCCAGATGTCAGTAATGAATATCAATAAAGGAGAAAACAAAAGAAAACAGAAACCTCCTCCCCTGCCCCAGCCCCCAAGTCAACATTACTATGTGCTAGGCACAGTGATATGTGCTAAGATGGTAACAATTAAAAAAAATGAAGCAATTCCTTTTTTCAAGGAGCTTACATTCTAAGTTGAGACAAGACTTGATTATATGAATACATACCGAATAAATCTAAGATAAATAAAAGTAGTTTAGTTAAAGACGGTATTAATAGGTGAGGTATCAAAAAAAGTATCTTTTAGGAAGCAGTCTTAAATCCCTTGAAGCAAAAGACTTTATGAAATAGAGGTAAGAAAGGAGTGAATACCAGGCATGGGGTCCAGTGCAAAGGCATAGAAGTAGAAGTCTAAGTTATTTGTTGGAAGCAGAGAGAAGGTCAGTTTGGTTGCACTTATGGGAAGGAGAGTAATGTATAATGAGACTTGAAAGATAGATTGGTGCCAGCTAGTGAAGGGCTCTAAAAGCCACATAGTATTGTATTTTAATCAAAAAGCAATGGGGAGTCACTGGAGTTTATTGAATTTGGAAGTGACATGATCAGATCTGCCCTTTCAGAAAATCCATTTGGCAGCAGTGTAAAGGATAGATTGGAATGAATAGAGACCTGAGGCAGAGGAATTAGTAGCATAGGAGACTTTATTAACTGAGTTGCCAAAATCTAGGTTAACTAGATCTGTAGGATTTCTCTGATTTATCAATCTAGTAAGTCCTTTAAAGAAGAACATAAAGTTGATTTGGAATATCCTATTCTTAATTAAGTCGTGCTGTATTTTTGTAGTCAGTATTTCCTTTTCTAGACGTTTACTAGCCATTCTTTTCATAATACATTTAATACATTTTCCCCCCAGAACTCAATCACACTCTCTCTCTCTCTCTCTCTCTCTCTCTCTCTCTCTCTCTCTCCCTCTCTTTCTCTCTCTCTTTCTCTCCCTTTCTCTCCCATTTGGACATTTGATTTCTTCATCCCTGTAGCGTCTCTCTAATTCTCCTAGACAGATCTTTCAAATATCACAGACTGTGGTCATATCTGGTACTTCTTGGAGTATCTAGGATATATACTTCAGTCTGGGCCTAAGTAACTTGAAAATATCAAGGGTAGCTAGGTCTTCTCTTAGTATTTCCTGATTTATACTAGATAACTACTCATCTGCTATTTTGTTCTGTCTTTTCTAGTCCAAATGCCGTTACTATTGGCAGAGGAAAAGGAAGGAAAAAAGCTGAGGATCACTGTATTCCTTTGCCATGAATTGTAACTGGTATATACATCCTGAGCAATGGTTCTCTTATCTCCTAGCCTCCTCTTGTCTCCAATACAGAAAACAAAACAAAACAAAAGCCTGTCTCTTTGTGCCAATCTTAGATGCTTTTGTCAGCCTCTTTTCATTCTGAGTTTTAGAACTCCTGAAACCATTTTTATAGCATGATGCAACGATTTTCTATTCATCCTTGATTACCTATCCTTGCTTCCATTTTCTGTACGTGAGTTTTAAAGAACAGCTAAGTTGTTACCAAAATTCCTGTGTATTCACATCAGGCTTTTAAAGGCAAATTTTTCTTTTCTTCCCAATGGAATTTGTTTTTCTGGAATTTCAATCTTGAAAGCTCCACATATTCAGGGGTCTGGATGCCCATATGAAATTTTAATCCATGGGAGTCTCTGAATTTTTTGAAGTCTACTTACCCCAAATTGAGAATATATATCAGATTATTCTGGTTTCCTCTGCTCTATCACAAATTCTCAAAAGGAGTGACCACTTCTTTTCAAGATTCCCCTAATATTCACTCTAACAACTAGTTTTTTTAAAAATTGGAATACATTAGACCCAGAGTAGAATTTCCTCTTACTAGTTCCCCCACTTTTTTAAGGCTGCCTTATTACTATCAATATTTCTTTTAACATAGAAAGTTCCCAGTACTAAACAATATATGCTGACTGCTTCAGAGCATAGTGGAGCTATTATTTCTCTTGATCTGGATTATGTATCTTCATTAATGGAACCTAAAATAAATTAGTTCTTTTAGTTGTTGCTTTACTTTTTTATTAACTTATTTTGACTTATTAATAATCATTTCCATATGCTTTTGAGTTTAAAATTTTTCTACCCCTTCCTCCCCACCACCCTCCCCAAGACGGCGCACAATCTGATACAGACTATACATCTACATTCATATTAAACATATTTTCACATTAGTGATGTTGTAGGTTGCTTTATTTTTTAAATTGATGTGAATTTACTTTATATCCTTCAGCTTTTCTGAAGTTATCAATTATTTTAATTAATTTTGATTGTTGAGGGTTCTCTGGACATAGCAACATGTCATCTGCAAAAGGTAATAGCAGGTGCTTTATATTTAACCATATTAAATTTTAATGTTAAGTTCTGTTGATTTAACCTTTGTAACATCTCTCAAGTGCACCTGCTTCTTTCCTCTAAAACTACCACCACTTTGGTGCAGGATTCATCAGCTTATGCCTGGACTATTGCAATAACCTGCCAGTTCATCTCCTTGCCTCATCTCTCCCCACTCCAATTCTTCATCAACTCAACTATCAAACCGATCTTCTTAAAACTCAGATCTGACCATGTCACTCCCCCTGTTCCATTCAATAAATTCCATTGTCTCCCTAACACTTCCAGGATCAAATATAAAATCTTCAGTTTGACATTCAAACCCCTTCACAACCTGGCCTTCTCCTACCTTTTCAGTCTTAAACTTTATTTATTCCCACATACTCTGCAAACCAGTGACACTGGCCTCCTTGCTGCTCCACACACAAGGCACTCTATCTCTCAACTCTGGGCATTTTTATTTGTTGTCTTCTCTGTTTAGAATTCTTCCTTTCTAATCTTCACCTTCTGGTTTCACTGGCTTCCTTCAAGTCCCAGCTAAAATCCTATCTTCTTCAAGATGTCTTTCTTATTCTTTCTTAATTCTAGTATCTTTTCTCTGCTCATCATCTCCAATTTATCCAATATATGTCTTCTCTGTACATACTTGTTTTCAGGTCTCCACCAACATACTGCGAGCTCCTTGAAAACAAGGAATGTTTTATCCCTTTTTTGTGACCCTAGAATGTAGCACAGTGCCTGGCACATGGTAAATACTTAGCATGGTTATTAACACTGTTAGTTTTGATTCACTTTTCCTAGTTGTCAAGATTTTTTTAAAGTTTGACTATGTTGTTGAAAATAATAGCTATTCATCCCAGCTTTCTTTAATTTGCACATGAGATTGGCTTCTATGTTTTCATTCAAATAAAATTAAATCCCTGATTTTTAAAGTACTTACTATGTTCAGGAACTCCAACTTACTGATAACAATGTTGATTAGTATTGGGCAAAAAATACAGCTTTACAGTAAGTCATTAGAGCTGGAATTCTTAACCTGGAATCTCTGAACTTGTTTCTTAGTAACTATGTTGATATAATTCACTTTCTTTGTGATCCTGTTGATTTTATTTTATGCATTTAAAATTTTATTCTGAGGAAGGACTCATAAGCTTCATTTGACTGTGAAAATGGTCCATGACATAAAAAAGGTTAAGAACCCTGCACTCGAGGCTTACTTTCAAGATAACATTGATTAGCCAACAATCTGATGAATTCATTTATTAATACTATCATTCAGATCATTCAGTCCTGTCCACAAGTTCATTGTAAGAAACTGTGCCATGTGAACAACAAGATGGAGGACTAGACCAGGGGTGGAGAACCTGTGGCCTTGAGGCCACATGTGGCCTTTTAGGTCCTTGGTTGCGGCCTTTTGACTGAGTCCAAGTTTTACAGAACAAATCTTTTTATTTAGGGAATTTGTTCTGTGAAGTTTGGGTTCAGTCATAGGGCTGCACTTTAGGACCTAGAGGGCCACATATAGCCTAAAGGCTGCAGGTTCTCCACTCTTGAACTAGACATTTTCTCTTATCCCTATGACCTCTCAAACCTCTCCAAAACAGAAATTATTCAACAGAGAAAAAACAACTTCAGCTGTCTCCGTGATCTAGGACACCCAGAATCCAAAAGAAGGTTAAAACAATCTCTAAAATCCAAGAACTGATATTCACTGACTGAGCTCACTCAGAAACTTCTCCCCAACCTACCACACCACTGGCTATAAGACTGCTAGGAGAACCAAGGACATGAAACAGATTTACATCAAAACCACATCCTTGTCCTTCCTCCATCTTTCTAGTGCCATGCAGAAGTTGAGGTGGGGTTGCTATCCTATAGGACCAGCTCTGCAAAATCCTAAACTGCCTTAACATACAGTTTCAAAAAGGAAATACCTGAGTGAAAAGAAGGCATAGACAGCAACATAATAGTGACAGGAGACTTCACTATCTGTCTATCAGTTTTGAATAAGCTAACAGAAAGATAAACTGAACAAATTGCTGGAGAAACTATAGTTAAAACATTTATGGAATCTTCTAAATGGTAATGCAAAAAATTGTGCATATTTCTTAGCACCTCATGGAACTTTTGCCAAAAAAGGACCATGTACTAAAATACAGAGATATTGCAAACAAATATAAAAAGGAAAAAATAATTGATGCATCCTTTATAGGCCATAACGTAATAAAAATAGTAATTGGTTCAGGGGCCACAAACAAAAGATATAGACCCCAATGGAGAATTGACAATGAAATCTTAAAGAGTGGGTCAAAGAATAAATCATTGAAACAATTATTAACTATGTAAAAGAAAGTGATAATGATAAAACAAATCATAAAAATAATAAAATTTTAAAAAAATTCTGGGCTGCAACAAAAACAGTCCTGGAGAGGGGGAGGAATCATATCCTTACAAACATATATTAGTAAAATAGAAAAAGAGAGGATTAATGAACTGAATATGAATTAAAAATTTAAAAAGCTAACAAAAAACCAAACCTAAAATATACACAAAAGAGAAGGTATTAAAAAGTGGAGGAGAAATCAATGAATAAAAAAAAACCTGAAAAGGATAAATAAGACTAAAAACTAATTCTTTGAAAAGGCTAACAAAATTGATAAGCCCTTGGCTAATCTGGTTAAAAAGAAGAGCACAGGAAATAAAATCAATAAAATGGGAAATGGGCAAGGATAAATCACAGTAACACCAGAAGAAATAAAAAGAATAATCAGAACATATTGGACACAATTTTATGCTAACAAAACTAGGACACAAAAGGAATAAGGGAATACCTAAAAAATATAAAAAAATAGAAACTATGAAGAACAGATAGTGATCTAAAGTAATTCAATCTTAGAAAAAGAAATAGATCTAGCTCTAAGGAACTATCAAAGAAAAAAAAAACCTCCTGGCACTGATGGATTCACAAGACAATTCCATAAAACTTTAAAAGAATAATTAATGCCCACATTTTCCAAATTATTCTTAAAAATTAAAAAAGAAAGCAATCCAATAGAATCCTTTTATCAGACAAATATAGTTCTAATACCTACACCAGAGAAAGATAACACAAAGAAAGAAAACTCTAGACCAATATCATTAATGAACATTGACTTAAAAATTTAAATAAAATCTCATCAGACTACAGTGATTTATTCAAGGAATCATTCATTATGAACAAGTGGAATTCATGCTAGGGATACAAGGATGGTTCAACTTTAGGAAAATAGTCAATATAATCATATTAAAAAACAAAGCATCCAAACCACACTTTCATCTCAATAGATGCCAAAAAAGCTTTTGACAAAACACAGCATTCTTTTATACTAAAAGCTCTACTATGTATAGCACATAATAGAACTTCTTTATTTTTTTAACATAATAAAAAGCAACTATCTAAAACCAAAAACACATCATATACAATGAATACACTATAGAACCTTTTCTAATAAATGCAAGACTGGAACAAGGATGTCCATTCCACCTACAATTATTTGTTACAGTTATGGAAATACTAGCAACAACAATAGGACAAGAGAAATAAATTAAAAGGCATTAAGATAGGTAAAAAGGAGACCAAACTTCCCTATTTGCTGATGATATGATAGTTTACTTGGGGAATCCTTGGGAATAACTAAAGATGCTGATTGAAATAATTTATAACTTCAGCAAAGTTTTGTAGGCTAAAAAAGAAATCTTCAAGAAAGATAAGAAGAAACCTAAGAGATTATAACAGAAAGGGAAATTCCATTTTAAAAAATCCATAAAATATCTGGAGATGGATCAACCAAAGTACTCATAGGACTTGTATTGCTTCGATTGCAAAATGCTCCTTAAAGAAATAAATAACAACTTAAATTGAAGGATACTGGAGTGGTTTGTCATTTTCTTTTCTAGCTCATTGTATAAATAAGTAAATTAAGACAAACAGGGTTAAGTGACTTGCCCAGGATCACACAGCTAGTGAATGTCTGAGGCCATATTTGAACTCAAGAAGATGAGTCTTCCTGACTCTAGGCCTGGCATACTATTCACTGCACCACCCAGCTGACCTTTCCAAATGGATACTCAACCTTAATGTTAAAGATCATACTATAAAAAGTTAGAAGAGAAACAGGTCATCTACCTTCCACAGCTATGTTGTGACCTATATTCTTAACCAAAGAGATAGAGGCAACTACAAAAGATAAAATAGATAACTTTTATTACTTGAAGTGAAGAGCTTCTGCACAGACCAAATGAATGCACCTAAGATAAGAAGAGAAATGGTTGAATAGGAAAAATTGTTTTTATCAAATTTCTGTAATTAGAGTTCGGTATCCAAAATAATGTTATATAACACACCTACACACACACACACACACACACACACACACACACACAAATATATGACCAAAAGCCATACCCCAATAGATAAATGGTCAAAGGATATGAACAAACAGTTCTCAAAAGAATTGCAAAGTATTCACAACTATATAAAAGAAGGCTCAAAATCACTAATAATAAGAGACACACAAATCAAAACATCCCTGAGTTTCATCCTGCAAATGCATAAAAATAATAAAAACTGGCAAAAGTTAATGTTGGAAGGGACCCTATTACATTGTTGGTGGAACTGTGAAGGGGTACGACCATTTTAGAAAGTAATTTGGAATTATGGAAATAATGTCCATGACCTTTCAACCAGAGACTCCATTATTGTGCATATACCTCAAAGGAGCCATCGATAAGAAGAAAATCACCATATACTCCAAAATACATGTAGTAGCATTTAAAAAATTGATAGCTAAGAATTGGAGACAAAGTAGATTCCCATTATTTGAGTAATAGCTAAACAAATTGTGGTACACAAATATAATGGAATATTAGTGTACTACAAGAAATGATGAGTGTGATGAATATGGAGAAGCATGGGAAGATTTATTTGAACTGATGCAAAGTGACATATAAGTATAACCAAGAAAACAATATATATAGCAAATGCAACAATGCATATTGCAAGAACAGCCACATACCAAAAAATAAAAAATAAATGTGACAAAATGATACAGATCAAGCAGAAATGGAAAGAAGAGATATGAAAAGACACCCTCAACCAAGCCCTTCATGGAAGTGGGAGATCCATAGGTATTATGCAATGCACATGTTTTCTGACTTTTTTAATGTATTAATCAGTTGTGCTGATATTTTTTCTCTCTCTAAAACAATATATGGGATGGCTTTCTGGGAGGGGGAGGGGAAAATACTTGGAATAACTATGATGATGTAAGAAACAGACCATATCAATAAAAGCTTATTTTTCTTAAAAAGTGTCACATTTAATCAAGATACATTTTGAGTATAATAGTCTCCCAATCCTAAGGCCTAGTAACACCATCAGAAAATAAAATGAAATTATTTTGAACATGATTCATTTTTGGTAATCCTTTGCTCAGTCATCAGAACAAAATTGTCAAAGTTTAAAGGGTACCTATTAATGAGATAATTGTTTTTGTCATGCTGAGGTACTGTGACAGAAATTCAGTTAATCTACAATGCCCTAAATAATAGAATCTGCATTTGGACAGGGCTAATTGGCCATTCCAAGATAGGCAGGTCTATGTATAAGGGGACAGATTACACATATGGGCCTGGCACATACATGTTTTTCCTTTCTTTGTATAGAAGGCAATCATGATGCCACTGAGAGTCACAAAATCTTCGAAAGTAGCATGCCTCCAAGAGATTCAGTGGCTTACGAGAGATGACGTTCATAGTAAAAGAGAGAAAGAACTTGACTGCCTCCTTTATTTCTCCTTTCTAGTCCTGAAAAGTTTATTTTACTCCTCAGATTACTGATCTTAATTTCCTCTGTAATAATTTGACCTTGGTCCCAATGCAATAGTTTTAAGAGGACTGGGGGAAAGAAGGTGACAGTATCTGTCAAAATGATAGAAGAATAAAATTCTCTCACCAATATATTCTGTAGTCCCATCAATAGGCTTTATATATTTTTTATTGATGGACTGTACACTTTCCATGTAAAAGTATGAAAAGCTTTACTATAAGTAATTTCATTGATTTATTCCTAAAGCAGTAGTATCTGTCTCAGAGAAAAGTACCCAAATTTCTAAACTCTTAGGGTACTCAGTTCATTTATCTGGATAGTATAGGATATATTAAATGTGAGAAATTGTTGAAGAATATAGCCTTTACTGTGTCCCAATTTTAATTTTACTTCAAGAGATTTCATCATTTTTTAAATATAATTCAAGAACTGTGGACTTTTAACTGTGGGTTCCCTTTTTCCTCTTTATCTTGGAAGAGGCAGTTGCCAAATTCTTATTACAGTGTTCAACATTGAAAGTAGATCTCTATTGTATAGGTCTCTTTTCATAAACTTCTAAAATTATGAAATTTAAAACTCTGAGTTCACAGTTTCAGGTAAAAGATTTTTTTTTAGTTTGAGAAAAATCTTCACATCTTTCAAACATAAAAACAGAACAAAATAATTTCTCATTAAAAAATCATTTTTAATCTTTGGGGATTATGAGGTTTAAAATTAGTTGATGTTTAAAATAAGAAATGATTAGTTTGGGAAAAATAAAAATCAGAAAAGGAAAAACCCCAGAAAATCATTTATTCTCAGGAGTAGAGGTAACATATACAGAACTAGGCTAATTTTTATTTTGTTTTGTTTTGTTTCTTTGTGAAAGGTAATCAAAGTTTCTTTAAGACTTAAGGAATTTCGGGGGTTAATGTTTGAACTGAATACATAGGTTTCTGGTTGGCCAAATACAAAAGCTAGTGAATGTGCAGTCAGAGGCTTGTGTAAGGCTTGGCACATACTTCCAAGCAAGTGTACAAGCTGCTCCCAACTGAAGCAATGCTGTATCCTTGCTGAATACCCTTTCCATGCTATGGTTAAGTAAAATTCCTCTTGTTTATTGTTAGATGGTCTTATTTTGTTTCAGTCTCAAACTTCCACCACTGGACCAGCCTCAGTTTGTCCTGGCCTGTAACACACTCTCTTTGGTATGATTTTGAAAAGCAAAAGTCTATGTGACATCAGAAGCTGTTTTCTCCTTTGATTTTTGTCACCTTGTAGTATCCAAGTTGGACTTCTACCTCTCTGCCTGCTGCTTCTCCACTTCCTTTGCTGTTTTTTTTCCCCTACCCCTCTAGTTGATGTCTCTGTCTCAGAGACAATCTATTCAAAGAATTACGAATTGGAGCTGAAAGGACCTCTGATGTCATCTAATCCAACTTCCTCATTTCATAGATGAGGAAATGTTGGCCATTGAGAGAAGTGACTTGCCCAGTGCCCCATAGGCAGCAAGTAAAGGAAATGAAATCAGAACCTGTCTTCTGGTTCTAAAAGCTAATTCTCTTTAGACTCTACTATGTTGCTGGTTTCAACTATGACCTTTATGATGACTCCTAAAATCTATATCTCTGGTCCTAGGTTTTCGTTTGTTTTTTTTTTTCCCCCTCAGATTTAGTTCCATCTACTCAGATACTCCTGGTTATTTCTATTTGTACATCTTACTTAACTGGGTCCCAAAATGAGCTCACCACCTTCTTGAACCAGCACGCTTTTCATGTCCTCACTCTGTACGCATTCACTACCAACTTCCCTTCCTCTGTCAGTAACAGAGACTATTGAGTCTAAAATAGACATCACCTTAAATCATCAGATCATAGTTTTAGAGCCAAAACAGGTGTTAGAAATCATCTAGTTCTGCCCATTCATTTTTCATGTGAGGAAACTGGACACAAGGAAGGCAAAGTGACCTGTCTAAAGTCACACAGGTAGTTAGTGGAAGAGAAAATCTGAATCCATTTCCTCTGACTTCAACATGAGTGTTCTAATTCCACTGTAACAAACTGACTCAAACATACTACCCCTTGTTGATTCATCTTAGATTCCTTGTCTTCCTTTGGTCATCAAATTATTTTCTTCTTTAAAACATTTGTTATAAGCATCCATGTCTCTCAACTCTCACTGAGGCCAACCTAGTTTAGGTCATTTATTACCTCATGTCTAGATTATTGCGATGACCTCCTGGTTGGCCTTGACTGCCTTAGACTTTCTGAACTCTAATCTATCCTATATATTGATGCCAAATTAATCTTCCTAAAACACTGGTTTCTTGCTCAAAAATCATTTGATGGTTACCCTCTGATTTGATTCACTTCAATTCAATTCAACAAATATTTATTAAACATGTTGCTGTATACTGTGCTAGGCTCTGGAGATATAATGAACGAAAAAGTCATCAAGGAGCCTATGGAGTCAAATGTAACCTCCTTGGATTGGTTGCACAGGCCTAACATATTTTGGCTGCAAATTAACTCATCAACCTTATTTCCCATTTTTCTTCCCATGTACCTTGTGTGTTAGATGGGCAGATTGCCCTCAGATGGGCCATGATAATTCAAACTTCTGTGTTTTTATTCACATCGTTTCTCTTATTTCAACTATTGACTCCCATCCCCTCAATAATACAAATCCTACCCATCCCTCAAGATCAAAGTTTACCTCCCACATGAGGTTTTAGGTCCTTTGAGGCTTATTTCTTTCTTTTCTCAATCTGTTTGACATTTATGTACTACAATAATCAGTTCTCAATTACATAATATTTATAAAGGATATTGTAAACTTTAAGATGCTATATAAATGTCAGTTCTTAGTTTGATGATGATGATAACAATGATGATGGTTTTCTGTCTTTGTTGTGTTTGCTTTTATTTTGTGTTTAGTATCTTCTTTGCTAGCTGTTTTCAGCTTTTTGTTAGCAATAACCACATCTTATATCTTTTCTGGATCCTCTGCAGCACTGAACACAGTCCAGGGTAAATAGCAAGATCTCAGCAAACAATTGCTGATTGACTGGTTTCTTGACAATTTCCATGGCCCATGATTCTGGGACAAATAGTAACGATCTCTTACTGTATGCACCAGTTGGGTTTGCTATTGCACTTTCCGTTCTTCTTGCCCCATTCTCTTCTAAAGGGCTACTACACCAGTATTGTGACTTTTTCTTTATTTTTCTGACCTTCCTCCCTCCCTCTGGCAATGTTATTTTAGCAATTTCCCTTTTCAAATGCCAGCTGGTAAGTATATTTCTCTGTTTTACTTCTCATGGTAAGCATCTTATAATTCTATTTAAGCTGAAACACAGAGAAAAGGGGATAGAGTTTTGGTATTGTGTCTCACTCATGAGTATGTTAGAGTCAGCTCCAGAGCTCACAAGAGCTAATGGTTACATTTTGAGTGTGAATATTTATGATGTTGTGATCAATAAATTCTATAAATCAGGGCTTGATTTATTGTTTTATTGATTTGCAGACTTAATAAGGTGATGGAGAAATTATTTTAATGCATATTAAACACAAGAGTGTGTCCTGCATACATTTTTTTCCTTTAGGGAGCTTGTCATTAAACATTTGTCAGCCCCCAAATGAAAAAGTACTAATGTGTGTGCAAACCCCCCCCCCTTGTAGTAAATGGAAGATAAGTATTTGCAAACTTTGAATGTTTGATTTGAAATAAATGACTATTTGAGAATCATGGTGAGAGAGAATTTTATAGTGGGTTTTTTTTTGCTTAGTTCCTCTAATTCTAACTGATGTCTTTAAACTGCTGTTGAGAGCTCTTGAATTAAAGAGAGCATTAATTTATATGTAAGGGGGAAATACTGATTTTTCAAAAGAAAATTCTATTTGTGCCCTCCACGAATCTTGGTCAAATTGAGGCATAAAAGTCAAAAGCCCTGAATGGCAAGTAGAAATTTGGCTTCCTAATTTTGAATTAAGTGCCTTATAAATATCTATAAGATGGTTGCTAAGGATAATCACTGACTATAAATTGTACTTAATTTTTTGATGAAGTTCTCATGATAAAAAAAGTATCTAATTAGAAGAGGGCAATTGATTCACATATTTGCTAGTATTGGAAGGAAACCTAAGACAACTAAGTATGGTTTTTAGCTCTTCTTTCCATCCCCAAACTCTTTTGATTTAAAAGAGACACGTGCATTTTAAAATTGTCTTCTCTTGTCTCTGAGCTGGCTGACATCAAAGCATCACCATTTGGACTGTTACTGCAATGAGACTGTAGCTGTGGCAACAGAATTCTGATGAACCAACTTCTTCCATCAAAAATGTTTTTCAAAATTTCCCATGAGGCTATGGCAGCTGTATAAGTCAAGGGGGGAACTTATTTTAAATTAATTGTTCCCATTTCAAGTAAAAAAATCTAAGCTCCTCTGTGACACTGTGGCATCATTGTTCTAGGAATGAAACCACATATTTAATTGACAAGTGACAGTTCCTTGCTGTTCTCTTCCCTTAGCCATTCATTATATTATTAGTGGGTGTCTCCTGTGACTAGAAGGCTTAGTGTAGTAGGGCAGGGATGATGATTTTTAGAAAGATTGCCTGAAGAGGCTACACCAGCAAGGTAGTCAATACTGTATTTGGGTCTCTTGCGTTTCACAATGATTATATTCTTGAAAAGTTATTTGATAATTGAATTAAAAAAAAGAATCCTAGTTTAAATGCACCAAGAGAGATCAATGTGACCTTTTGTAAAGTAAAGGATTCTTTCTTATAATGAATAATTGTGTGAAATGAAAAGAAGAACTTGACTGGAAACAGAAAATTTGTGGGTCAGAATAGACATATAACTATGGCAGGGCAATAAAAGTTTTGTCCCAGGGTGCCAACATTTAAAGGACAGCAATAGCACCATCCTGGATGCTTTTTCTTCCATCCAGCAATCATACCTCTAACCCTTGATTCACCCCATCTCCCTGCAGTAACCAACTTCAGAAGCTCAGAAAATTCACAGGATCATGGGGTACATTTTATCTATCCTAGTATCTGTACCTGAAGTAAATTTTTCTGGTTTCCCTCTACCTCTAGACACAGACACAAAAATTCCTAGTTATACCTCAGGGTCAGAGGCCTTGAATTCCTGACTGAGTCATTTGATTGCTGGGTTAGGTAACCTTGAGGAAGTCATATAGCCTCCTTAAGCCTAAGTTTATCCATCTGCAAAGTTGGAGGTAGAATTTTATGGAATTAGTTAATCACTAAGGTTCATTTTAGCTTAACATTATTTATGTTCTCATGTATATTGCCTAGAAGTTTGAATTTTCTTATTTTGGGATTTCTTAGAATAGGGATATACTTATGATACCCTACTTAGAGGAACCAAAGACAGAGGTGAAATAGATCATACTGAGACCCAAAGCAGTTCCTGGGCTTTTTTCAAGATCAAGAAATAAATCCGTCAAATGAAGTACTCATTGTGTGTGTGTGTGTGTGTGTGTGTGTGCTTATGTGCATATGTGTGCGTGTAACATAAATACATACATATGGCTAGTTGGATGTTGAGGAGGATTAATGGAGAAGGATAGACAATTTAGAATGATAGGCAAGGCAATGTGGCATAATGGATAGAGGGCTAGCCTTGGAGTTAGAAGAATCTCAGCCTCAGACACTGAGTAGGAGACAATGGGCAAGTCACTTAACCTCTCAGTCTTCCCAGCAACACTCTAAGACTATACAGTGGTATATGAATTATTTAGGACAAAGCCAAAGAAATAAACATATTGATATACAAAAAATCTAACAATTTTTTACAGTTAAAATCATTTAGTAGACAATGTGTCCTTTTTTGCCGTAATTACTTTGGCTTTAAGTTCACAATATATTAGCACATATTCTTTAATTCTTCATCTTGAAATCAAACCATGTTATAATAAGTATAACTTTGGAGGAAAATATAACTTTGATGAACAGTACTCTTACCATGTTTCAGCCCATAGTTGTTCAATGAAGTTTAAATAAACTGAGTTCCCAAATTATCGGTGTTTTTATCCATTGTTAGATGAATTTCTTAACCTTCATGATGTGCAGTATGAAGCAAAGTGTAGCAATATTCAATGTATGTTTGGGAATTTGCAATCCTGCTTCTCAATATATCAATATATTTATCAGAGTTCATCATTTCCTCCATGGGGTCAAGACTTCCAGATCCACTGGAAGAAAAATATCTCCAAAACATTTTTCAAGTGGATGTTTTACAGTCTAATAAAAGTGCCTAGCTTTTAAAGCCTTGCCTAGACTTTTTTTTGACAATGGTTTTATTGGATCCTTGAATGAAAAAGTGAATTGCATCCGTAAAAATTACTTTTCCCACTTTTAGTAATACAGTCTTGTGTTGTCTTGCCCACGATAAACGTTTTTACTTAATATCAAGTTAGCAGCTATTTTGTTGTTGTTCCATTTCAAAGCATGTTTGAGGAACACTGTAGATTTTACAATCTGCCTTCAGTTTGTGTAGAGAAATAAATGACAACTCCTAAAACTGCCAGGCCCCTCTGAAGGTCTGTGCCTGTTTTCAGGGGACTGAAACAGGGACACCATTTCACCATAGTAGGTTGTCAGTTCTTGGAACTGCTTTACATTTTTGACTTTTTCATTTTTTTTGTTTCACTTCTCCCCTCCCCCATTTTTTCCTTTGTGTATCAGTGCGGTAGATCCTGTTTCACTGTGGGCTTGAAAAATCCTTGAAACAATTGACTTCCTAACACCAAATACCATCTGTAATATCTCTAGCAGTCATTGAAGCATGCTTATTAAAAACTACTACTCGGGGCAGCTAGGTGGTGCAGTGGATGGAGCACCAGCCCTAAAGTCAGGAGGACCTGAGTTCAAATCCAGCCTCAGACCAAACATTTGACACTAACTGTATGATCCTGGGCAAGTCACTTAGCCCCAATTGCCTAAAACAAAAAACAAAACAAAAACAAAACAAAAAAAAAAACAGAACAAAACAAAAAAAACTACTACTCATGTATTTCCTTGGATTAATATCCATTTGTTAAACCCATGGTGATAAAAACACCGCAGAGAACAATGAAATAGGTCTACGTGGTGTGATCCAGCTCTAATGTTTCCTTTGCTTCCCTCGCCGCATATACTGCCAGTGTTTTGAAAGTCACTTTTGGGAATTACACTAGCAGAATCTGTCCCATGAAATGACGGACTGCCACAAGCTTTAATACCCTCACACAATGGGTTTTGGTGAAATAGTTTGGCTAATGTAAATTAAAACTATTGTCATTCTGGATATTTATCCTTAATTTACTCCTTCTTTTAACAGAGACAAAAGGAAGTTAATACAATAGCTTTCCCTTTGAGATTATTTCTAATTTATCCTGTGTCTATCTATTTGTACAAACATGCAGGCTCACAGAAATTGCATATCTGTATGTGTATGTGTATGTGTATATGAATGTATATACAAACTACATTTGCTTAATCTCGTCTGTTAGATTGCGACCTCCTTGAGGGTCTTTTTTTTTTTGCCTGTGTTTGTACCACTGTAATTCCTGACACACAGCACATTTTCATTCGTTTTCATTGTGTCTCACTCTTCCTGTCCTCATTTGGGGTTTTCTTGGAAAAGATACTAGAGTGGTTTGCTATTTCCTTCTCCAGCTCATTTTTATAGATGAGGAAACTGAGGCAAACACAATTAAGTGACTTGTCCAGGGTCACACAGTAAGTGTCTAAGGCTGGATTCGAATTCAGGAAGATGAATATTCCTGATTCCAAGCTCAGTGCTCTATCCGCTGTGTCACCTAACTGCCCCTGGCACATAATAGGTGCTTAATAAATACTTATTTACTTGACTTGAAATCCAGCATTCAACTAACAGAAAATTACTAAAGGTGGGAAAGCCAGCTCAATACTGTTCCGTCTGGTCAAGGTCAGATGTTCTGAATCAGTATAATGTCAGTAAAGCGCATACACAACCAATATTGTCACAAAATGAAACTATATCAAAATTGTCACTTGTCCCAAGTAATTCTCACACCACTCTAAATTACAGATGAGTTGCCAGTCTACATCAGTGAATAGAGTTTCTTCACTGGAAGTTACCCATGCTGATGAAATCACAGGTCTGCACCATACACATAAACACCAGCTTCTCTATTTATCCACTTTCCTCTTCCAATTCTGCTCAGTGTTCATAGAGCTCTCAGTGATGCATGTGCCTTTTGAGACTAAAAATAATAATAATCCCTGAATCTTCCTACTCTTTTCCCAAGCTTCATTCTCACTGTCCTTTGACACATTACCTTTTATTTATTGACTTGCCGTCTTTCTATACCTAGTTATTCTTTATCTTCCTCCCCCTCCTACCTGCACCTCCCCCCAGCCCCTAGGCTTTTAATTAAGGTTACTGCCTAAGAGACTAGCAAATGATGGTCACTTAGGAACTGTTCATTTGCAGTGAGAAGGCTTCATGTGTTGCACTCTGGGCTTAGCATCATTCAATGGACAGTCTCTGACTCCAAGTGTGTCTGATGTTTGGTTATACACAAATACTTAGACATAGCTATAACATCTCTCTGCTCTTTCCTTTTTTAATGACAGCTTTAAAACCATCTATAAGGTTTACATACCCAGCAGTTAGGAACCTCAATCATTTTTTTTTTTTTTTTGGTAAGGCAATCGGGGTTAAGTGACTTGCCCAAAGTCACACAGCTTGTACCTGTCAAGTGGTTGGTCTGAGGCCGGATTTGAACTCAGGTCCTCCTGACTTCAGGGCCGGTGCTCTATCCACTGTGCCACCTATCTGCCTTGGAACCTCAATCATTTTCACTGATGCAATATAAGCATTGGTTAGTCATAATTCTGGAAATTTTTCTCCATCTCATATAGCAGCTAAATGACATTAAGGTGTCAAAGAAGATATTTCAAAGAGATATGTCTAATGAAAACCATTCTGCTGTTGCATCCTTTTCCTTCCAGTATTTAAATTGGTAAAAAATAAAACTGCTGGAATGTGCCATTTTTATTGTGCCTTGCAGGGCATTTGGAACCTTGAAATCCTTCCTTTTTCCTCACACTTTTCTTCATTTTTTTCTTGCCAGAGAAATATAACAAATCTAAAAATACATAGAAAAGTTGCATCCCCTTTCTATATATTTATTTTCCTCCATTAATTTTATTCCCATAATTATTTAAAATATCAATTTGTATTAGTATCTTTTGTTTTTCCATCACCTACATTATACATTTCTCTCCCACTCCCAAAGAATCATAATTTACAACAAAGAATAAAAAAGAGAAAAGTATTCAGCAAAACTAACCAATACTTCAAAAAAAGTCTGACATTACTACACCCCCACCTCCATAGTTTATGACCTCAATATAAATTCCCTCTTTTCCTCTCTGCTCCATGAGGGAACGGGTTTTGGGGGAGGTGAAAGAGGGAATAAGATGGTATTATTGGAGGACTGACTCTGGCTGGCTTGTTTTGTGTGTTCAGTCTTATCAATACATGAAACATTTATGGTACCATTTCAACTCTAAGGCAGACAGGCTTTGTGGAGTAAATAATTTGGATTTTCATCGAAGGTGTCCTATAGGATGCAATGGGAAAAACATTGGCCTTAGAATCAGAACATCACTCTGTGAACTTCACTTTCTTAATTTGTAAAATGGGATAGTAGTACTTTCACCAAGCATTTCACAAACTTTCTGTGAGTATCACATGGACCAATGCCTAAATCACTATATAAACTATTCTTCTGCTGCCCTTTGTCATGACTCATGTTTTTGTTACCATTCTTGTGATTTTTCCTCTGTCTTAACCTTTAGTTCCTTTTTTTTTACCATTTAGTGCTACCTTTTCCATCATATACCCATGGTGAGAAAACAGCTCCTTTTGGATTTCCTAGAAAGTTTTGTGTTTTAGAACATCACAATGGCTTGGCCAAGGACTTGGACCATATATGGAGACAAATAATTGCTAACACCTTGCATCTCAGGAACTCAGAAGCAATTTTTTTATACATAGAACAACTCTAAACTCTGTTTTCAGGTTCATTTTCCACTACTGTCCCTCGTGTCCTTTACCCTCCAGCCAACCAGACTAGTACCATCCCTTGAGCAATCCAATACCCAATACTTTTTGACCTCTGTGACTTTGCTCAACCTGTTCTGTCTGCCTGAAATGCTCCTCTCCCCCCCTCCTCTATCTCTACCTATTGATATCCTACCCATCCTTCTTTGCCCAGCTCAAATGCTATTTCTCTCATGAAACCTTCCCTGATTCCCCCAGCCAGAATTATTTTCTCTTTAGCATTTTGTATTCCCCTTATGCTCTTCTCATCTTCTAATTTTTCTCATGTTTATTGGTGCGCATCATTTCACTGGGGCATATTGTAAACATTTTGATGGCAACAGCTGTGTCTTGTGTTTCATGGGAACCCCTTTAGTGCCTACCTAGTACTATATTGCACATAGTGTTTAATTAATGTTTATTGAATTAATACTAATAATAGCTAGCATTTACATAGTGCTTTATGGTTTGCAAAGTGCTTGCTCATCTTTCTTGATTCCTATGAGTAAAATTGTAGCATGAATTCAGAAATGGAAATCACAGAGCATATTGAGAAATCATAATAATGATTTTTTTTAAAATAAATTAAATAGATGAATAAAATCAGGATTTGCTTTTTCCTATTAAGATTAAGAACAAATAGCAGTAATCCAATAAATAGTATCAATAAACGACAAAAAAAACCCCAAAACAAATGAAAACACTACCTCCTAAGGAGTGAGACCCAGATCTCTTATATCTCTGGGAAGAGCAATAAACAAGGGTCTTTGTGTTTATTAAGCTGTATAAAACATTTTGAGGTAATTTATATTCAATTCAATGAATATTATTGAATGCCTACAATAGAGTCAGTCCTTGGTGCTAAAATAATAGCTGTTGTCATTATCCATTTACATCTGACTTTTGTGACCCCATTTGGTGTTTTCTTGGCAAAGATACTGAAGTGGTTTGCTATTTCCTTCTCCAGCTCATTTTACAAGTGAGGAAACTGAGGCAAACAGGGTTAAGTGACTTATTTAGGGCCACACAATTAGCAAGTGTCTGAGGCCAGATTTGAACTCAGATCTTCCTGATTCCAGGCCAGATGCTCTATCCACGTACCACCTAGCTGCCTAGATGCAGATAGCTGCAAAGATAAATAAAATTGAGTCCCTGGCCTTAAGGAGTAGGAAAGATAGCATTTATATGGAAAACCATAATACATGTAAGAACATCATAAGTACAAAAAGAAGTACAAAGTCCTAAGAGATGTGATTGAAATCATAAATATTTATTAAACATCTACTGTGTTCAAACCACTATACTAGGAGCATAGGACTGGTGATAAGAGGAGGTAGGTAGGGAGGAAGTGGAATACATTCCACAAATATGGGGAAAAGTCATTGATACAGGAGAAGTCAGAATGAGCTCTGAGAATGGTAAATTTTTGTTGGTCTTATTTTTTGTATTCCTTAAGGATTTAATTCTATTATATGAGACAAAAGGAGTTAAATGTTAACAAAATAACGTTTACGTGTAGGTTCAGCTCTGGATAGTCTATGCAGACAAAAAAACACCTCCAAAATTCCCAACTGGAATGTAATATGCATTTATCATATTTCAATTTGTACTACTGTCATTTAAAAGATAGGCAGGGGCCAGGAAGTTGGCTGAAGCAGACACTGTGAAGAGCTTGGAGCTTGGTCAGGCATTGAAGGTCATCCACTATATCACAGTGCTAGCTATGTGGCCCTAAACAAGTCACTTAGCCTTGTTTGCCTCAGTTTCCTCATCTGTAAAATGAGCTGGAGAAGGAAATGGCAACCCTTTCCAGTTTCTTTGCCAGAAAACCCATCCCATTGCCAATCATTCTGACTTTTGTCCTATCAGTAGACTTTGATGACTCTGGAAGAGAGAGTGACGCTAATGATTTTGTGCAACCCTGCCTCAAGACATCGCTCATGATGTCACTGGTCCTCTTTGAAAACAAAGGATGAACAACCGCAGCAACATTACCAAGGGTGTCAGAATAGATAGAGAATTGCTCTTAGACTCAGGAATACTTGCTTTCAAGTCCTTCCTCTGAAACATACTAACAACATAACCTTTGGCCAATCATGTAGCTTCTTGGAGCTCTTTAAGACCATTAGTTACAGAGCCTGGCCAACCCCCATACCTGGTGTGTATTCCAGCTGAAGTGAGAGGCAGAGCCAAGATGGTGGGGTAAAGGCAGAGACTCACCTGAGCTGTCCCCCAAATTCTTTCAAATACCTTTAAATAATGACTCTAAATGAATTCTAGAGCAGCAGAACCCACAAAATGATGGAGTGAAACAATTTTCCAGCCCACAGCAACTTAAAGGATGGCAGGACAGGTCTATTGCACCTGGGTTAGAGTGGAGCATGGTCCCAGAGCAGGTTGTGTCAGCACATTGTTGGATGCCAGCAAACCAGCAACAGGCCTTGAGCAAGCCACTGAATCAGCAGTGGCAGTGGCAGCAGCTGCTTCTGGAGCTCTTAGTCCACAGATTATAAAGGGGTCAAACACTGGTCAGAAGGAGATTACAGGGGTCTTTTTGCTAATACTGAGGCAGGACTCTGTTGCTTTGCCCATACTCAGATTTGGGTCACAGTCCTGGGTAGCAGTACCAGGGTGAAGGGAGCACTCGCAGACCAGAGCTTCAGCCACAGTGATGTGGGGACCACCCTCACAGTTCCAAGACAGAAAAGAGTGCTGTGTCACTCACAGACCAGAGCACAAGACAAGAGAGTAATAAACACCTCTCCTTAGATCATACCATCTTGGAAGAACTGAAAACTTACAGGTGCCTAGAAGTATCTCTGAAAACAGCTGCACAAAACCCCTGAAGCTTGGGACAATGCACCCTCCACCCTGGAAGAAGAGCCCTACTTTAACAAAGAGTTAAAAGTCAAGTAATAGGCTGGGGAAATGAGTAAACAATGGAAAAAAACCCTCTGACTATAGAAAGTTACTATGGTGACAAGGAAGATCAAAATATACACTCAGAAGAAGGTAAAAAAACCAAAGTTGCTACATCCAGTCTCCAAGAAAAATATGAATTGGTCTCAGGCCATAGAAGAGCTCATAAAGGATTTTAAAAATCAAGTAAGAGAAGAGGAAAAATTGGGAAGAGAAATGAGAGTGATGCAAGAAAATCATGAAAAATGAGTCAATAGCTTAGAAAAGGAGAAACACAAAAAATACTGAAGAAAGTAACACCTTAAAAAAAACAGACTAGGCCAAGTGATAAAAAAGGTACAACAAGCCAATGAGAAGAATGATTGAAAAGCAGAATTGGCCAAATGGAAAAAAGGGCACAAAAATTTACTGATGAAAAAAAATTCCTTAAAAAGTAGAATTGGCCAAATGGAAAAGAAGGTACAAAAGCTCTCTGAAGAAAATAATTCTTCAAAAATTAGAATTGAGCAAATGGAAGCTAATAACTTTATGAGAAATCAAGGAACAATAAAACAAAATGAAAAGAATAAAAAATAGAAAATAATATGAAATATTTCATTGGAAAAACAACTGACCTGGAAAATAGACCCAGGAGAGATAATTTTAAAAATATTGGACCAACTTAAAGCCATGGTAAAAAAAAGAGCCTAGACATCATCTTTCAAGAAATTAATAAAGAAAACTGCCCTGATATTCTAGAACCAGAGGGTAAAAAATAAATTGAAAGAATTCACCTGTCACCTCCTGAAAGAGATCCCAAAATGAAAACTCCCAGGATGGCTGAATTCCAGGACTCTCAGGTGAAGGAAAGAAACAATTCAAGTATGGTGGTGGCACAGTCAGGATAACACAAGATTTAGCAGCTTCTACATTAAAGAATGAGATGGCCTGGAATATGATATCCCAGAGGACAAAGGAGATCAGATTACAACCAAAAATCACCTACCCAGCAAAATTGAGTATAATCCTTCAGGGGGAATATAGATATTAAATGAGATAAAGGACTTATAAGCATTTTTGATGAAAAGACCAGAACCGAATAGAAAATTTGACTTTCGAATACAAGACTCAAAAGAAGCATAAAAAGGTAAACAGAAAGGGAAATAATAAGGTTTTTAATAATGTTAAACTCTTTACATTCCTATATGGGAAGATGATACCAGTAACTGTAGTTACTAGTTAGTAAATAATCTTCCCTAATAATTAGAACTTTCTATTCTATTCTATTAGGGAAGATGGGAGTGTATATAGACAGAGGGCACAGGTGGAAGTTGAATATAAAGGGATGATATCTAAAAAAAATTAAGGGGTGAGAGAAGAACGTACTGGGAGAAAGGGAAAGTGAGAGGTAGAATGGGGTAAATTATCTTACATAAAAAAGGCAAGAAAAAGCTTTTACAGGGGTGAAAGGGAGTGAGAGAACTGTACTCTTATCAGAATTGGCTGAAAGAGGGAATAACATACACACTCAATTGGGTATAGAAATCTATCTTACCCTGCAGGAAAGTAGGAGGGGAAGGGGATAAGATAAGGTGGGGGGGTCATAGAAAGGAGGGAAGATTGGGGAAGGGAGTAGTCAGAAGCAAAACACTTTTGAGGAGAGACAGGGTGAAAGGAGAGAGAGAACAGAACAAACAAAGAAGGAAATAGGGGTGGAGGGAAATACAGTTAGAAATAGTAACTGTGAAAAAAAATTTTGAAGCAAGTTTTTCTGATAAAGGCCTCATTTCTCAACCATGTAGAGAACTGAGTCAAATTTGTAAAAATAAAAGTCATTCACCAGTTGGTAAATTACCAAAAGATATGAACGGTTTTCAGATAAAATAATCAAAACTATCTATAGCCATATGAAAAATGCTTTAACTCACTTTTGATTGGAGAAATGCAAATTAAAACAATTCTGAGGCACTACCTCATACCTATTAGATTGGCTAATAGGACAGAATAGGAAAATGACAAAGAGGATGTGGGAAAAATGAGACATTAATGTGCTGTTGGTGGAGTTGTGATCTGATTCAACTATTCTGTAGAGCAATTTGGAACTATGCTCAAAGGGGTATTAAACCCTTTGACCTAGTAATACCACTGCTAGGTCTGTAAACCAAATGAGATAAAAAAAATAAAAGGAAAATGACCTATATGTAAAAAGAATTATAGCAGCTCTTTTCTAGGGGCAAAGAATTGGAAATTGAGAAGATGCCCACCAATTAGGGAATGGATGAACAAATTGTAGTGTATAATTATGATGGAATACTATTGTGTTATAAGAAATGATGAGCAGAATACTCTCAAAAAACCTGGAAAGACTTACATGAGCTGATGCAAAGTGAAACATACTGTGTACAAAGTAACAGCAATATTGTAAGATGATCAGTTGTGAATGACTTAATTATTCTCAGCAATACAATGATCCAAGACAACTCTGAAAGATTTATGATGAAAAATGCTATCCATCCCCAGAGAAAGAACTGATGGTGTCTGAATACAGATTGAAGCATTCTATTTTTACTTTCTTTATTTCTCTTGAGGTTGTTGCTGTTTTTTTTGGTCTATGTTTTCTTTCATGACATGATTATTATGGAAATGTTTTGTGTGACTACAGATGTATAACCTATGTAGAATTGTTTGCCTTCTCAATGGGAGTGTGTTGGGGAGGGAGGAAGGGAGAGAATTTGGAACTCAAATTTTAAAAAATGAATGTTAAAATTTGTTTTTATATGTAACTGGGGAAAAATAAAATACTAACTTAAAAAAAAATTAGCTGAAACACCACCTTCTAAGGGCAGCTATTTATTCCTGATCTTCTTTCCCAACTACTGGTATCCTCTCTCACTAACTGTTGTTTAGTTGTTTTTCAGTTGTATCTGACTCTTCATGACCCCATTTGGGGTTTTATTGCAAGGATGCTACAATGGTTTGCCATTTCCTTCTCCAGCTCATTTTATAGATAAGGAAACTGAGGCAAACAAGGTTAAGTGACTTGCCCAGGGTCACAGTGCTGGTTGGATTTGGACTCAGGAAGATGAGTCTTCTTGACTCCAAGCCCACACTTTATCCACTGTGCCACCTAGCTGCCCCCTCTCACCCACTACCTTGTATTTAATTATTTGTATTGATTCTCTTTTTATTTATTCTGTATAGCCTTGCATATGTACTTAATTTATCCTCTGTTAAAATATAAGCTTACAGGGGTTGCTTCATTCTTTGTATTTCTATCCCCACTATCCACAGATTTGACCATGTTACTCCTTTACTCAACCAACTCCAGTGGTCTTCTGTTGCCTCTAGGATAAAATAAAAAACTCATTTCTTTAGCTTTTAAAGCATTCCAGGACCTGGCCCAAACCTATTTTTCTAACCTCAGTGGACACATTGCTCCCTGTCCTTCACTCTTGCAGATCTTTCAAAGTATCAGGATACTCCAGGGAATCTGAATATGACATATATAGGAGAACCTTATTTAATGTTTAAAACGTACATGCATGTAAAAAGCACTCACATTCACATTTGAACTCTGCCATTTTTTTCAAATTTTAAAAATTATACTAAAATTAGATAATTATAGGAAGAATTAAAAATTATAGTAAGAATTAAAATAATTATTTCTTTACATTTTAGGAACTGTAATTCCAGCCCATTATATTTTCAGACTCTGAGGACTACTTTTCTTGTGCCTGATTTATGTGACAAAGTGTTCTATTGCTCATGTGGTATTGGTACAGCCGCATGCCAGATTTTCCTAATTGTAGGAAATGTGTGATGGTTTCAGCTGTAAACTTAATGGACTTGTTTTTAACTCTGTCTAACCTTTCAGAATTTTTGTTCATTGAACATTTCCTTACTTTTCCTTTTTATCCCTACTGGTTTGCCCTTGGAATTATGGTGGTGTTGTTTTTTGTTTTTGTTTTTTTTTCTTTGCTTACTTTAAGGCAATCTACTAAAATCATTTTGTTATCAGATGTGATTATATTGCTACAGGGAATAGCCTCCCAGAAGAGGACAAGGTCTAGTTAACTGAAAATATGCTTTTATGTATTAGTGTGTCAAATTTTAAATAATATAGTCATCTCTATTATCCAGGACATTGGGGTTAAAGAGGAAGGGAGATAGTGAGGACAGGACCATGGCCATAGTTAAAATTTACTGGTATTATAAAATCCTGGGCCTGATAGGTGGTACAGTAGATAGAATGCCAGGTCTGAAGTCAGGAAGACTCGTCTTGAGTTCAAATTGGGCCTCAGGCGCTTACTAGCTGTGTAATCCTGGGCAGGTCACTTCATTCTGTTTGCCTCAATTTCCTAGCTGGAGAAGAAAATGGCTAAATACTTCAGTATCTTTGCTAAAAAAAAACCCAAATGGGGTCACGAAGAGTCAGACACAAGTGAAACAACTGAACAATAAGAAATAAAACCTAACTTTAGTGAATCTTTACTTTGCATCCTAGTAGATCTTATTAACCAAACTACTAAATAAATAGGTAGATAGATGCAATGATTTTATTTTCACCTTCTCTCCCAATTTTTGTTTCTTCTCTAGTTCTGGCACTAACTAGGCCCCTCAAAGGGGAGGAAAGAAACATAGTTCTGATGTGTAATCCATATGATCGGTGCCTGAATAATAGAGGATGTTGTGCCTTGATCAGGTAAATTGGCAGGTTAAGTACTAAAAGCACCTGTGCTGAAATAAATCAAGGCTACTTTTCTACACTATTAACAACTAACCTAGCAAAGGAAATGTTAACTACAAGAGATGCTTTTCACCCTATTATGAAATTGCTAGGACTGGGGGCTCAGGGGAGGAAGAAAGCTGTTGAGAGTTGAGAAATAAAGGAAACATAAGCTTGTTATCCTTGAGGTAAGAATTCGAACAGTGCAAGTACCACAGATATCATATCCAGACATGCATGCATGAAGACTGTTATGTAAAATCAGGGAAATGGGCTTCTTGGGTTTAATACCTACAAAACACTCCTTGTGAAAGAGGCACACTTACATAAAAGTAGCATTATGCTCTAGATTCTAGTTTGATATGCTATAAGTCCTGTGAAACTTCTGTTTGTCTTATTTTGGGTCTCATCTGGACAACTGCAATAGCCCTCAAACTAGTCTCCCTACCAGTGGGGTGCAGTTGTCCAGATGACACCCAAAATAAGATGGTGGTGGTGAGAATAGAAAAAAGGGAATTAATGAAGGAGATAAATTTGGAGGAAAACTTGGCAAATTATGCTAAGTTAGAGGAGAGGGGGACGTTAAAGATAATTCTGAGATTTTGAGTATTTCTTAAGACTAGGAAAGTAGTGTTAACTTGAACGGAACTTTGAATGGAAATGGAATTTAAGAAAAGGAAAAAGTAAGTTTTGAGAGAAGTGAGTCTTGAGCTTACAAGAGAGAATGGGGCTAGAGATTTATGTATATATACACACACGACTATGTTATATACATACATGTGTATGTGTATATACATTCACATATGTATATATGTGTACACACATACACATATGTGTGTATGTATATATGTGCACATACATACACACATATGTGTATGTATATATAGAGATAGATAGATAGATATAGATATATAGATATACTTAAAGATTTCAGTCCTATAAAGACTCTGGATATTTTAAATAGAACATTTACACTACTATACTTTAAATTGGGTATTTTAAATAGAAAATTTAGAAAACATAATCTTATTAATATTTATCATTTCTTCAATGACATTTTCCCACATGTATTCTGGAAATATCTGTCAAGAAGGTGCCATACAAACAAAAGTGATTGTCTTCTAGTCATAGTTAAGCAACAGAGCAGGAAATTAAGGAAATCACTAATTTACGTGTATTGTTAGGCCAAGGCCCTTGTAACCAATATGAAATGGAAAATTTAGACAATTATCTAAGTAATTCAGGGAAAAATATATTTATTTTTCTGCAAATTAAGCAAGGATAAAGAATTTCAGATATTCTTTGGGTGAAATGACCTTTTCCATATATGACTTTGGACTATATTAGAATTATTAAGTTGTAAATCTGATACCAAATTACATGACTTTTCCTTTGAATTACCTAATAATTTTAGTATTATTAATAGTCAGAATAAAGGTTATGCTGTTAATTTTTCTATGAAAAGAAATAATGAAGTATTAAAAAATAATAAAGCTGAGGTAATATCTAGAGAATACAAAGTTCCTCAAGAAACATACATGAATTCTGCCCTCCCCCAAAGCAAATCAAACCAAAACAAGACAGGCCTCCATACGCTGACACCCTGATAAAAATCATTCTGGCCACCATTCAATCTGGCCATACGCCATCCATCTGGCTATGCATCCTGCTTGGTTTACCCAGTAATTTGACTCATTTAAGCAGGGTGCATATATAGCCTAATACTGGGGAGAACTCTTAAGAACAGAAATAAAACTCTCTGCAGATGTTACCCCAGCTGATGAAAAGCAAGAAAGTTTTGAGCTAGAATATGTTGCTAACTTCCTCTCACACCATCTGAACTGATAATGCCAGAAACTTTCATGTTCATTAATAAGAGAAATATTTCTTCTTGAGGAGTTCAACCTTCTATAAAATGACTATGAGATAGCAACGATAAGCCTGAGTCACCCAAACTCCATCCCTTGCTTATCTTACTGCACCAGAAACATGGAATTTCTGTTGCTAAAGTAAGTCATAATAAAATATCAGCAGCCAAATTACAACTGGCAATGGGAAACTCCAAATGTTGTTCTGATTTCATTTAAGAAAGCTTTCCAACAGGGATTTTCCTATACATTTGGGTGAAAAGTTGGCATAAAAATTACTGTATGACTTTAATTTCTCATTACCTCTGAATTCCTTCTCCCTATTCATCCTTGCCTTTATCCTTCTGCAGTGGGCATCTTTTCCTTGGCCAAAGAATAGAGACGAGGATAGGAGGACCCAGGTACCCTGTTGCTGTGACTGTAACCTCCTCACCAATAACTTAAATGAAAATGTTAAGGGATGGACAAAACCTCAGGAAATCAAGCCCTAAAGATGTGTCCATGATAAAACAATGAAAGGCTATTTGTGGGATGTTGGGAGGCAGGTTACAATAGGAATTTCCTCTTCCTTTCTTGACTCTCCCTCATCCTCCTTTCTGCAGGTTCCCAGAATGATCTGGTATAATTGGAAGTTTGAGAGGAGAATTATGAAGTGCTCCCAAGGTGATTACAAGTCAGTTTGCTTAAATGGCCCAAGAAATCCATAAATGTGGCAGTGGCAAATGCTGTTATCACTCTTATTAATAGTAGCACTAATACTATCACATTCCATATTTTCAACAACATAGTGTAGAAGGAATGCCCCTGTCTGCCATTATATAATAGGGCCTTATACAATCTGGCTCTAACCTACCTTGCCAGGCTTGTGATACATTTACTCACCTTCGATACTCTGTATGGTTAAGCCAAATTGACCTTTCCTCACTCATGACATAGCATTTCCCATCTCCATACCTTTCCATATGCTATCTCCCATGCTTGGTATACATTCTCTCTGTATCCACAACTTTTGGAATCCCTGGTCTTCCTTCAATGCTTAGCTCAAATTCCTACATGAACTTTTTTTTTCTGATTCCTTCAGCTGCTAGTGCTCCTTTTTCATTCTTCAAATTTATTTTTGGCTTTCTGTATATTTTGCGTATATTGGTATGTGTACATGTTTCCACAAGGCAGCTAGGTGGCACAATGAGTAGACTGCTGACCCTGGAGTCAGGAGGACCTGAGTTTCAGATCCAGCCTCAGACACTTACTATGTGACCCTGGGAAAATCACTTAACCCTGTTTGCCTCAGTTTCCTTATCTGTACATGAACTGGAGAAGGAAATGATAAAGCACTCCAATATTTTTGCCAAGAAAACCCAAAATGGAGTCACGAAGAGTCAGACATGACTGCAAAATGACTGAACAATGTTGTTTTCTCCCCTTGATAGAATATAAGTTCCTTGATGGTAGGTAATTTCATATTTGTCCTTGTCTCCAGTACCTATCATAATCCTTGATACATAGGAGGCAATTTCTGATTCCCTCAGAATATCGCTAACTTGGGGTAATAGGATATGAGTTCTAATTCTGGTTTGGTCACTTACTGCCAGTATGACCTTTGGTAAGTCACATAACTTATTGGAGTCTCAGTTTCCTCATCTATAAAACAAAAGAGATATCTGAGATGGGATCTACAATCGCTTCTAACTCTAGCTTGATGATTTTCAGATAGAAAACAAGAATCCGTCTACATCTACTTGGTTACCAATTCTACTTCCTCAATATTTTCCACATATGTTCCGTTCTCTCCACTTACACCATAACCACCCAATGTGGTCTCTCATTGCCTCTTGCCTAAACTACTGTGATAGTCTTTTAATTGTTCTCCTTCTTTCTAGTCCTTGACCTTTCCAATTCATGTTCCACACTTCTAACATATTGATGTTCCTTCTGCGCATGTCCAACCATGTTCTCGAAGCTTCACTGGATTCACCTTGCTTTGAAGGGAAGAGGGGAAGGGCACAAGCATTTCTATACCCACTGTGTGCCAGGAACTATGTTAAGAGTTTTACAAATAGGAAGTAATTTTATCCTCACAACAACTGTGTGAAGGTGTTATTATTGTCCTCTTTTTAAAGTTGAAGAAACTGAGGCAGGCACTAATTAAGTGATTTGCCCAGGGTTACACAGCTAATAAGTATCTGAAGCCAAATTTGAACTCAAGTCTTCCTGACTCCAGGTCTACTGCTCTATGTACTGATTCACCTAGCTGCCTAAATAAATATAAACTCCTCTGTTTGGAATTTAAAGAATTTCAAAATCCATCCAAAGCCTACTTTTCCAGTCTCGTTATATATTCTTTTCCTTTCACACATTCTATATTCCATACAAACTGGCCTACTAGCTGTTGTCCATACATGATATTTCATTTCCCACCATTTGGCCTTTACACAAGCTTCCTTCCATGACTAGAGTATAATCCTTCTTCTTCTCTGTCTTTTAGAAACCCCATATCCCTTCAAGGCTCAGGTCAAGTGTCACCTCCATCAAATTGTCCTGCATTTACTTACCTAGAAACAAATTGTGTCTCTCCAGTAGAAGTAAGCTTCATGAGGTCAGGGACTATCTCACTTTTGTATTTATACACCTAATGCTATAGGTACAGTGCTTGAGACAGTTGGTGCTTAATAAATGCATATTGATTGATTCATTGAACCCAGACTTCAGACCTTCTGTATCCTCAGCATCTTGTATATAGTTAGTTGTTTCATCAACGTTTGTTGAATTGGATCCATTGTGATGGGTGGTAATTATGTTTTCTCCTATCCTTAAGGAGCACATTTCAGTTGAATCTATACAAATATTTTACATGTTTTGACAGATTGATCACCAAATATTTTGTGCATTTTATAGTTATTGGAATGGAATTTCCCTGTCAGGTACTATCTCTTGGATTTTTAAAAATTGCTATATAGAAATGCTATTGATTTTTTGAGGGTTTATTTTGCAGTCTGCAACTTCGCTGAAACTATTGTCTCAATTAGTATATTTGCTGATTCCCTAAAATTTTATGAGCAGAACATAATCTCATCAAATAGGGATAATTTTATCTCATTTTTATATGTCTTTATGACTTTAATTTCTTTCTTTTGTATTATAGCTATTGCTAGCATTTCCAGAATTATATAAAAATTAGAGGGAAGAGTGGGTGTTTTTGCTTTACTCCTGTATTTATTGAGAAAGCTTCTAATGTATATGCATTTCATATCATGCTTATTTTCATTTTTATGCTATAAAAAGTACCTTTGTTTCTATACTTTCTAAGTTTTTTAATTATACATTAATGCTGTACTTTATCAAAGGCTTTTTCTTTAGGTATTGAGATAATTGAATGGTTTTAGATGTTTTTCTTTTTTATTTTCTTTATTTATTTTTTTGTTGAGGCAAACAGAGTTAAGTGACTTGCTTAGGGACACACAGCTAGTAGGTATCAAGTGTCTGAGGCCGGATTTGAACTCAGGTCTTCCTGACTGCAAGGCTGAAGCTCTATCCACTGGGCCACCTAGCTGCCCCTGTTTTTATTTTTAATAGACTAATTAGGTTCATTTTTTCCCTATATTAAATCATCCTTGCATCCCTGGTATAAATCCAACTTGGTCATAATGAATGATTTCTTGGATGAATTGCTACTGTAGTCTGTTTGATAGGATTCTATTTAAATATTTTAAATTCATATTCATTAATGATATTGGTCCATAATTCTCCTTCTCTGCTTTATTCTTTCTAGGTTTGGGTATAAGGGATATATTTCTCTCATAGAAGGGTGCTTCCTTTATAAAATTTTGATAATTGTGTGGTTTTAGCACTGATTGTTCCTTAAAAGTTTGACAGAATTCTCCTGTGAATCCTTTGGGACCCAGACTTTTTTTTTCTTTTGTAGTTCCATTACAGCTGGTTCTGTTACTTTTTTTTCTAAGATGGGATTACTTAAAATGACCCATATCCTAAAAGTCAACATGTTTCCTTTAAGATGCAACTTTGACCAAAATACTCATAATGGAAAATGCTATCCACATCCAGAGAAAGAACTATGGAGTCTGAATGGAGACTGAAGCATATTATTTTTCCTTTTTTTTTATTTCTTGTGGTTTTTCTCTTTGGTTATAATTCTTCTTTACAATATGACTAATGTATAAATACATTTAATATGATTATAGATGTATAGCCTATATCAGATTGCATGCCATCTTGGGGAGGAGAGGAGAGGAAGGAGGGGGAGAAAAACTCAAAATCTTATAAAAGTGAATGTTGAAAACTAAAAATAAATGTGTTTTTTTTTTAAAGAAAACAAGTTTGAATGAAATACAGAATGAATGATTGGAAGCAGGCATGGTAAGTATGGAAAAGTAGGTTGGAGTAAAGAACTTTAAATGTGAAACAAAGGCATTTGTATTTGATCCTAGAATTATGAGGGAGTCATTAGGGTTTCTTGAGCAGCAGAATGTAAAGGCCAGATGTGTGCTTTAGGAATATCACTTTGAGTACTCTGTGGAGGATACAGCAGACAAGAGAGACTTAAAGCTGGGATACCAATTAGGTGTCTATTGTGTTTGTCCATTTGGGAGGTGATGATGTTGATGATGAGAAAAAAAACATGGCTCATCATAGAAGGGCCATCATTTTGGAGAAAGAATCTAGATAGAAGGCCAAGATCATGTTCAACTGTGAGCTGCATCAAATCACACAACATAAAGCAAAGTTTTATTGAAATGTGTTCAACAAGTGAACAACTGACTTGAGTTTGCAACACCTAATATCTGCACAAAAAGCCTAATTCTTGATTTTATGTTTTTAAACTACAATAAAGCTGAAATGTCAAAAACACGCAACTTGGACTCACTAGGGCCTGATCATTTTAAAATATCTTCAGGAACCAGTTGCTGAGGGATAAATACTAAAAGCAGAAAGGGAACAATTCTCTTAATAAATAATCCCTTGTCTTTAACATTTGAAATGTGCTGTCTGATCATAATTTCACTGTGGGCACAGAGAAAAATTCTATCCTATTTATCTTCTTCTCTGCTTGTTGGTTTTAAAAAGTCAATTCCATAAGTCTTTATTAAGTGCTTACTATGTGTTAGGTCTTGTGCTAGATGCTGAAGATACAAAAACAAAAAAGAAATAATGCCTGCCCTCAAGGAGTTTATATTTTGCTGGAAGAAAGCAACATGTGCACATAGAAGTAAATGATATACACACATACATGCATATCAAAAAGTCATTTCAAAGTGACAGGAAAGTGCTAACAATTGGGAAAGTCAGAAAAAAAAGCGTTGGAGGTAGCATTTCACCTGAGCCTTGATTCAGATCTCTCCAATTTGGTAGGGCCTATCCAGCCTTATGCTTTACTGGCATAACCTTCGGGAATCAACCATCAACCTTCATACCAAAGTAAGACATTGGAATGGGACTTAAGTTTAAATTACTGGAATTGGCCAGACAAATCTTATTGCCAAAAAATGTATGTATGCCACTGATTATAGAATCTGGTGATTAGGAAAACCATTGCTTGATTTGAGATTCCTAATTAAGCTAATGCAATTATATGGACCTTTGTCAAAAAGCAGCAACCTTCATGGAAATGGATATATGTACTAGTCTTTATTGAGAGACAGTGCTTTGCTGGGGTTACCCAGGGAACTCCTGATTGACCCTTAGTGACTCAGAGCAGCGTCAAAGATAAATAGTGGCTGAGTAAAAGAGGGAACAATCTCTTGTTGGAGAAACCTCACTTCTTACCTTGTAGTCTGTGAAAGTGATACAATTGGTAGTGTAGTGGATAGAATGCTCGACTTGGGAATCAGAAAGACCTGAGTTCAAATCCAGCCTCAGATACTTACTAATTGTATGATCTTGGGCATGTCACTCAACCTGTGCCTGCCTCAGTTTCCCCATCTATAAGATGGGGCTAATAATAACACTCATCTCCTAGGGTTATTATGAAGATAACATGAGATGATATTTGTAAAGCACTTTGCAAATCTTAAGATACTATATAAATGCTAGTTATTATTATTTTGGGAATTTTCTACCTTTAGACTCTTTTCTAGGACTTTCCTTTAATTTTCCAACAAGGTGCTGGGGGTGGGATTTCTCTGGTTTCTAGATCCCCAGGAACTTGTTACTCATGAGGTAACTAACAAGGTTGGAGATGCACATTTCTTAGGATTTGTAATCACTTATCTGTCCTCAGAAAAAGAAGCTAAGTACTCCTGTCCAGTCTCAGGTTCTCCTAAGAAAGCACATGTCTCCTTTTGCCATGTACTTCTTCTAGAAGTCACAATTGCCACTGGTTGGTGGAGAGGAGAGAATTTCCCTTCTTCCTTTCCCCCTTGCTAGAAGTCAATAAGAGAGGAGACTGAAGAGTTCCAAGCAAGAAAGCACCCCCTCCCCAAGAGAATGAAGGATGATTCTTTTCTTTTAATTTTAATTTTTTTTAGGCAATTGGGGTTAAGTGACTTGCTCAGGGTCACACAGCTAGTAAGTGTCAAGTGCTTGGTCTGAGGTCAAATTTGAACTCAGGTCCTTCTGACTTCAGGGCTGGTGCTATACCCACTGTGCCACCTAGCTGCTCTATTAAGGGTGATTCTTAAAGTTCAGAGATGGGCTACCGGATATCCTTAAATAAGAGTCCTTCTAGACTGACACTGCATCACCAATCATTTTGGATACAGCCACCAGTTATTGTAGGCCCATCACCAATTCATCCCAGCAAGGCACTAGATTGCATGTCTCTCAGTAATGGCATATACATATGACCACCTCTCTGGGAGCTGCTGCTTTCTGACAAAGGTCCATATTCTATAACCCTTTCAAGCTGATTGGGAATTTTACATTAAGCAGAAGTGCTCTTGATCACTCTGGTTATACCAGAAAGAATTGCCAATCTGTCAATAGTCTCCACATTTGTATATGAGCCTCCTCTGGTATCTGGTCCATTACTATTTAATAAACTTCTGTACAGAGGTATACCAAAGAAGGTAAGAATAGTTGTAAGAAGAAAGAATAGTCCATATCTGTACATTTGCAGTATGATTTGGACATTGCTTCATGAGCTAACTGAGAATCTGTACTTATTTATAATTAGCCAAGCACCCTGTTGTTATACTATTTCAAATAACTATGAGCCAACACTCTTATTAGGAAGCAAATAACAATTAGCATAGCACTGAGAACTGTATTTGATCATCCCTTAGAGTTTTAGCACCCAGGAATCCAGACATGTAGCATACAATTCAAGAGGCAAATTACTAAACCAAGAACCCAGAAAACTAATAAGAAATTATTAGCTTCTTACCAAATAATTAGATAAACAATATGATGGCATGTTGCAAAAACAATGGTGCCATTAATGTGATCTTTATTCATAGTGTATGAATTATGGAATGATAGCCTTCACAGTAAATAACTTCAAGGAGCAAGTACAAATTAATATTAATTTAAATACTAAGCTACAGAAAGGAAGTAACCACACACATCTTGTGCATTCCATCTCCTGCAGGTGTCACGTGAGGGAAGGCTGCAAGGGGTCAGGTTGGGTTTATTCCATCTGTCCCAAAGGACTCCTTCCTGCACAGGCAGTCTACCATTTTCTGCTGCTGTCTCCTGACCAGCCTCCTCAAATGGGAAGAATATCTAAAGCTCCCTAGGCCAGGAGAGCACCTCATACCTTTCATCTTCTGCTGGGTATATCATGTCACCTAGAGGAAAGATGCAAGGGGCTGGGCTAGGCATCATCCATCTGCCCCAAAGCAATGACTTCTATCTGTGCCACCACAAGGCAACGTCCACATCCTGCTGCCAATCTCCCAAATGGGATGTGAAGAACCTCTGGTGAAAGAGGAGCAATCTACCCCTTGATTTTAGACCTTCAATCTCCTTTTATGCCTGTCCCCAGAAGGAAGAGGAAGAGAAAAGTCGTGGGGAATAGGATTTCTTTCTATGCCCTTTTCCAGCCTAATCTCTAGCTTTTAGAAAGAAGAGGAGTGGTGAAGTGGTACCTTTCATCTGACCATCTGACCTTGTGACTTCCATCTCACATGGCATTTGTCTCCAGTTTAATCTCTAATCCTTTGTTGGGAAGAGAAATAGTACCCTCTCCTCAATGATGATGGGCATTCTCACACATAGTAGTATCCTTCACATCCCAGTGACTCTGAATTCCTGTAGATCATCAGCCAAACTCCATTCCAAACTCCCCACCATCCAATTCATTATTCTCATCCTCCTCAAAATTTTAACCAAATACCACCCAGTCCTTCCACTGTGCCCCCTGGAATTCCTGTTCCATAGGTGATAAACTACCCTTTGTTTAAAATCTATTCTTCTTCCACTTCTTCAATATACTAGTTATTATTGAAACTTAGCTAACCTCCCTTTCCGCTCTTTCCAGTACTGGCAGCACCCTGACTCATTCTTCTTGGTTTATTGGTCAAGACAGGGGAGTTGGAATACTCCTTGCTTCCCATTGTCACTTCCAGGTTTTCCCCTACCTCTATCATTCACTAACCTTTCTTCCTCTAAGGCCCATGCTATTCATATCTACTACCCAATAAAAATCCTAGTAACTTTTGTCCACAGACACTACCCTCCACCCCCCTGTGTCACTCTCCTTTCTTCTTCAATGAAATCAGTACCTGGATCACAGTTTTTCTCTCCTTTTCACCTCCTGCCCTTATACTAGAGGACTTCAACATGCATATAAACTCTCCCTCAAACACCCTAACCTCTCAGTTCCTTGATCTACTCACTTCCTATGAGCTGTTCCTCCAATCCATCTTGGCTACACACAAAGATGGTCACACTCTTTTTCATGGTGTCACCCAAAAATGTACCACCTCTATGTTAAATAGTTCTAAATACCCTTATCTGACCATAGTCTATTGATTTTTCACCTCCCTTCCCTGGCAAAACACTGCCTTCCTTCCATATTGTGACCTCCAATCCCCTGACCTCTTAGTTCTTTCCCAGGTCATCTCCCCTGAACTAACCAACTTTTCCTCTTGTCCCTGTCTTGACCCCTTGATGAACCAAATTAAACTCAACACTACCCTTCTCTCTAAAATCCCTAGCCCTTTTATCGTGTCACTAATTATGTTCAATCAAGCATTAGCTTTGGATCATTACCACCATTTACTACCTTCATTCTTACACACATCCGCTGAACAAAGATGGAGAAAATTACACCTCTATTCTGACTCAAACAACTACAATTTTATGTTATACAACCATAACTGAGCCCTCAGTACTGCTAGGCAATCCTATAACTCCTCCTTTATCAACTCACTATCTCACTCTCCCTAGTGGTTTTTCTAAACTTTTTTATTCCTCAAACTTTCCACAGTCTCCTTCTCGCCCCCTTCTCAGCTGAGAACCTTGACTCATATTCCCTCCCCCCCAAAATTGAGACCATTCACCATGAGCTCACTCTTCTCTCCTCTTTCTCATCTCCAACCACTCATATGCTGTCTGCCACTTTCTCTTCCTTCACCTCTACCTTACATGATGAAGTAGCCGTACTCCTTACCAAAACTAATGCCTCCACTTGTTCAAGTGATTCCATTCCAATCTATCACCTACAAAGGATTGCTCTCTTTATTATCTCTACTCTTTCATTTATTTGCAATATCTCCTTGTCTACTGGCTCATTTTCTATTGTCTACAAATATGCCCATGTTTCTTGCATCCTGAAAAAAACCCTCAGCTGATCCTTCCGTCCCTGCTGTCATTCTATATTTCCTCTGCCCTTTGTAGCTAAAGTCTTCACAAAGGTTTTCTACAATAGGTATCTTCACTTTCTGTCCTCTCAATCTTCTTAGCTCCTTATAATCTAGCTTCTGACCTTATAATTTCACTGAAACTGCTCTTTCCAAAGTTATTCATGATCTTTTAGTTGCTAAATGCACTGACCTTTTCTCAATAATCATTCTATCAGACTTCTCTGCAACCTTTGACACTGTTGATCCCTTTCTCTGCCTTGATACTCCCAACTAAAATCTCATCTTTCATCTGAAGCCTTCCTCAACCCTTCTTAATTCTAGGGCCTTCCCTCTATGAATTATTTGCTTCTGATATGATATATAGCTTGTTTTGTATATATTTATTTGAATGTGGTCTCTCCCATTAAGCTGTAAGCTCCTTGAGGGTAAGGTCTATCTTTTGCTTCTTTGTGTACCCACTACTTATCACAGTGCCTGGCACAGAGTAGGCACTTTATAAATGTTTATTGATTGATTGAAGTAACTATGAATGAGTCATAAGTAAAATACAATATTAGGTAATATGAAAAAGTGCGACTATTCATGCCACCCACTTAGGGTCAACCAGGATGCCGTAGTAAATCCTGATACTTGTTGTAGCAAGTATCCTATGATCCAACATTCCAGACTGTTACACCTCTCCAGAGGGGTTTGAAGTGTCTCTCCTCTAATAATATTAGCTCAAGCCCCTCACCGCTTGTCTTCCCTTCCCTTGTTAAGTCACATTAACTAGTATCCCATTTCCATTTTACCAACTGGCGTCATTTAGATTTTACAAAGAGTTATTTACTTTAAAGACATGGGCAGAACAACATCATACACATTTCCCCCCAATATCTTGGAGGTTCTAACAGCACGGTTTTTAAATATTGGTTCAACCCAAGTCCACGTCCAAATATGGCATGATTGCTAATTGAGTACTTGTCTCAACTACCACTGGACTGAGGCCCCAAGGTAATTTCTCGCTCCTCAGTGCAACAGATTCTGGACTGACTGCAAAACTTGTCTTGAACTCCCAGAGGCTTACTCTCCTAAATGTTTATTTTTCCTTTCTGAGGTAATTGGGGTTAAATGACTTGCCCAGGGTCACACAGCTAGTAAGTGTCATGTGTCTGAGGCCGGATTTGAACTCAGGTCCTCCTGACTGCAGGACTAGTACTCTATTCACTGAGCTACCTAGCTGCCCCTCCTGAACTTTTTAAATTTACAAGATAGGAGTCTCCAGATTCATTTTCTTCACCTAAATCAAAAGGACAAACAACCAAGCAAAGTACTGCAGCCAATTTTTACAAGACCACGTGTTGGCCTAAGAAAGAGGACTCCAGGTCTCTCCTTTACAAGCATCTCTCACTGGATGCCTTCAGCAAACAAGTCAAAATGAAGAGAAATGATCTGAATGAGAGAAGGCAAGAAGTCCATGAATGTCCTATGGAATGCCTCCACAGCCATTTAAAGAGCTTTCGTTCGCCATGTATCTAGCTGACTAGGACAAGTTACAGACAGGACGGTTTTCAAAACTGTTCCAAACTTTCCCTAAGTCACTGCCAATAAACATCCTCATAACTTTCCAGGACATGGGTTCCAAACCTCTTCCATGTGGAGAATTTGAATCAGAAGCACTTTGAATTTATGCCAGGCCCCTGTATACTTTTTCCTGCATTTGAAAATTTTACGGCCTTCAGCAAATTGGTAGGGATGTTTTGAATGTATTCTCCATGGCCCTAAACTAGACTATTTCCATGGGGTCCTGGAGAGGCATAAACATTGTCTTTTATATGTTTCCCTAGGGTTATCTGGTTAAAAGCCTCAAAATGGTCAACATGATATAATCATATACAGCCCCATATATACTAAAGAAAATTGCATTTCTCCTGGTCTGCTCTCTCTTTGTGGATTTCTGCTCTTGATATGGATTTTTGGCTTATGGTATCTAGTAAGACCTGCTCCTGAAAGAAGTAGGGCCCTAGGGCCCCACAACATGGAAATCTCAGTCCTTTGCCTTAGAGGGTTTCCCTTTTGTTTTAGGAGAAGGAGATTGAGTTGGAAACTCTGACCTTGCAAGTTTCAAAAAGTCAGGAGAGTGAGCCTCTGGAAGTCTAGGGCATCTGGGAAACAATTCCATGTTGGATTTTGTAGCCAGCATGGTCTGAGGAGTGAGAAGAATGATCAAGTCTCTGGTCAGCTAGGGCCTTTTCAAGGCACATCCAGTTCTGGTCACACAATAAATCAAAGAGGATGCCATTTGTCATGTGTTCAGCAGATTGGTTAAGTGAAAAGAGCTTGCCCATTGAACTGGATACCCTTGAAGGAGGTGGCAGGAGGGAGCCGCTGAAGAAGTCAATGGGTTGCTACTTTTTCTATCTGGAGCCATTGGAAATTTTTTTTTCCATGAAGACATAGACATCCTTTATCTATCCTGTTCACAGGGCAGAGGACTTTGGAGGTGAAGTTTGCTTTCTGCCATCCTCACTAGCTCACTCTGTGACCTAAATTTCTTCATCTGTACCAGATACAGTCAGGGCTTCAGATGAAAGATGCCTCTAGATGTGAAGTACATAAGTCCTGAAATGCACTTAAACCTTTTTGAGGGCTATAAAAATAAGCCTTTTATTTATCCATGAAAAACTGTCTTATGTGCAAACTGGGCCAGGTGAGGCATTAGAATGCATTTCTCTTTATTAAAAAACATGACCAGTGCTTTGAAGATCATCTAAACTCCCTTAGGGGGTTTGATGCCTAAGCCCCTTTCACTATTAAGTAAGGATAATGAAAAAGAATACAACTATATACTTTAATGCTTAAAGATGCCTCCATTGGTCTGACAAGTTATTTTGGGAGAATATCTATATTTCATAAAACATTACCTCTTAAGTTACAGTGATTCCCATCTCTTGCAGATGATAGACCACAGAACAAGTCTAGGTTCCGCACAGCAGACAGGGCTGATGGTCTAAGCTGACCTAAGGCAAGGAACTCGGGGGATGTCTTGGAATCCTCAAAATTATTCATCTTGACTTCAGAATCACTGAATCACAGAAGCTGAGAGCTAGATGAACCTTAGGGGCCATGCCTAGACAAGTATCTCCTCTACAACATCCAGAATGAATAGTCCTACTCTTAGGATGTTTTTAGAGGTGATGGATTCCCCGTGATTACCACAGCTACTCATAGAAGGGGAAGGGAATGAGCATTTATAGAGCATCTACTTTGTAATAGCCACTATGCTAAGCACTTCATGAATATCACATTTGATACAAACAATAGTACTGAGAGGTAGGTGTTGTTATTATCCCCATTTTATAGTTGAGGAAATTGAGGTAAACAGGTTCAGTAATTTACCCAGGGTCAGATAGCTAGAAGAAGTGTCCAAAGCTGGATTTGAACTCTAGCCTTCCTAACTTCAGACCTAGTGCTCTATCCACTGTGCCACCTAACTGCCCTGATATTTCTAGTGAATGGCAAATCCTGTCCCTCCCACCTCCCACGTTTCCACAAGACAAGCTGTAGCAGACAAAGCTTCACCGCAGGAAGCCAGCCTGGCAGATGTTTCTGCCATAGATCAGAGTATTTCACAACACATGGAACAATTCTTTTAGACAATAATTTTACCACCTAAGGTTCACATTCAGCTGAATGCCTTCTGTTGTAGCATGTATTTATCCTCTAAATATACATTGTGTAGTTACACATATATAATGGCTTGTAACCCATCATTGATGCAGAACTATTCTTTGGCTAGAATGAGACCAAGAAGGAACACATCAAGATTCTCCCTGTGAGAATCTCAGTACCTTTTCTTAAGGGTACCTGATGTCTGGCAGAGACTTAATTAAAACTTAGAAATAATAAAAAAATGGATTCCAGGCAAACTGGTTTTCAGACTTCCATCAATTTCTTTTTCAATCAGTCAATGAATACCAGACACCTAACATATGTTTTACTCATAGTCTTTCCTAATAAGCAAGAACACTACCTCCTACAGATGCCTGGCTGTTCATTATTTACAAAGATAATGCTGTTGGACTGATGTTATTAGCTTATCTGCTTTGAGTTTCTTCTCCACTAGTGCTAATAGGTTTATATCAAACTTTCTCACTCAGTGTCTCCTATGACCAATGCCAGACAACAAATAATCAATCAACAAGCATTTATTATATGCCAATTGTATGTCAGACGCTGTGTTAACAAAAACAAAAGTGAAACAGTTCCTGCCCTCAAGGTGCTTACATTCTATCATGGAAGACAACATGTACATATATTAGTATATGCAAAATACAGACAAAATGAACACAGAATAGTTTTAGAAGGAGGGGGGCATTATCAGCTAAAGGGAATGTGGAAAAACTTCATGTAGAAAGAAAGGACTATATAAATCCTGTAAGGAACCAGAGATTCCTAAAGACAGATAAAGAGGAAGAACATTTCAGGAATGGGTTACAATCAGTGCAAAGTCACAGAGATAGGAGTTGGAACACCATGAATGAAGAACCAGTAGGCCAGCATGACTGGACCTTAAATGATTTGGAGGAGAGTGAAGTATAAGAAGACTGGAAAAGTAAGAAAGGACCAGGTTGGAAAGACTTTTAAATGTCAAGCAGAACAGTTTATATTTGATACCAGATGTAACAGGGAACCATTTTAATTTATTGAATGGGGGGCTGTAACTATATGGAGGATAAATAGATTGAAGTATGGAGAGGTTTGAGGTAAGGAGAACAAAATAGGAGGGAGCTTTAATTAATGGATTATAGGTGGAGAGGAAGGGAGGTGTAGAGACAGAAACAATAAGATTTGTCAACTAATTGTATATGTGGGTTGGGTAAGGAATAAAGAATGATGTTGAAGTTGTGAATGCAAGGGACTAGAAGGATGGTGGAGTCTTTCACATCTTTAGATAAGTTTGTAAGGGAAATTTAGGGGGTAAATGTGAATTATGTTTTGGGCATATTGAGTTTGAGATACTATGGGATATCCAATTGAAAATGCCTTATATACAGTTGGTGATATGGGTTTGGAAATCAGGAGAGAAACAGACAAGGAATGGATTTATAAATCTGGGAATCCTCTGCAAAGAAATGATAGTTGAATTCATAGTGGCTGATGAAGTCATTAAGTAAATGAGTGAAGAAAGAGAAGGGAAAAGGGTCCAGGACAGAGCCTTGGAGTGCAGTTAAAATTAATAGGTGTGATATTGATGATGAACCAGTGAAGGTGCCTAAAAAAAGTTCAAGCAGGAAGCAGGAGAACCAAGAGAGATCAGTGTCAAGATCCAGAGAGGAGAGAGTGTCCAGGAGAAGAGTGCATTCAAAGTATCTAAGGCTGTAGACAGTTCAAGAAAGATAAGGAGCAAGAAGAGGCCACTATAGTTAGCAATTAGGAGGTTATTGTTAACGTTGGAGAGAACAATTTCAGTTGAGTGATGAAATTGAGAGCCAGATTAAAGAAGACTTAGAAGAGAGGATGGACCCATGACCCAAGGAGCATATGTGGTTATTGGCTTAATTCCATCTAGCCCTGGCTTTCAGTTCCAAAAGAAAAACCTGTTCATACCAATAGTTACAAATACGCTCCATACCTTTTAAAGATTTTAGCCAAAATATCCTGAAAAGCTATGACACAGGGATGAAAATTAACCTTTTTGGGAAGTTGGAAAATGCAATGGAATATGCCTCACTTTTAAGAAAGGATGTTAAAAGTTCTCCTCTGTGTAAAACAGAAAAGGCTTCTAGAACATAACAGCTTTCAGCTTTTAAGCTGGAATTATAATAATTCTTACCAAAAATTTCAAGCAACATTTACATATATTTAAAATCTAAAAGATTATCATTATTTTATTTTGTTTTTCATATAAAAAGTAGATTGGTATGGGCAGCTAGGTGGCACAGTGGATAGAGTGCTGGCTCTGGAGTCAGGAGGAACTGAGTTCAAATTCAGCCTCAGACACATAACACTTAACTAGCTGTATGACTCTGGGCAAGTCACTTAACCCCAATTGCCTCACCAAAAAAAAAAAAAGGAGATTGGTAAATGAATTTAGATCTTAGGTGGTTTGTTGTATAGCATGTTAGATTTGAAGACATGAGTTCATAATACTGCTTCAAACACTTAACTGACGCTGGGCTAGTCATTTAACCTCTCCAAGCCTCAGTTTCCTCAACTTTAAAATGGGAATAATAATTTATTTCCCAGGGTTGCTGTGAGGATCAAATGAGATAATATTTGCAAAGCACTTAGCACAGTTCTTGGCACATAGTAGCCATGCTTAATAAATGCTTGTTCCCTCCCTCCTCCACTGAACCTAAATCTATCTTTGCAACTGCCATCCATCACTCCTAGTTTTTCCTTCTGGGGCCAAGTAAAACAAATCTAATTTCTCTTCCATATAGCAGACTCCTTTATAGATATCTGAAGACAGTTATCATATGCCCACTCTTTCCAACCCATTTCTCTTCTCCAGGGAAAAAAGATTGATGAAAAAAAGGATTAAACACTATGGAACTCACATAGAACTTTATCCTATATCTCTCCAGTAGAATAATTCCTTTAGCCAGTCCTCTTATGCATGGTCTCCAGTACCCATGCCAATCTGGATGTCCTCTGGAAGCTCTTCATTTGACCAGTGTCCTTCCTAAACCTAAATTCCCACAACTTGTCCCAATATTCCAGAGGTAGTTTGATTAGGATAGAATATGATGTCATTCTAGACACTGCGATCAATCACTGCTTCTTGACTTTACATTAACATTTGTTGGTTCTTTATATCACCTTGATAATTCAAATCGAGCTTGTAGTCCTATTGGTTGTTGTCCAGTTGTGTCCAACTCTCTGTGACCTGATTTTGGGTTTTCTTGGCGGAGATACTTGGAATGGTTTGTCATTTCCTTCTCCAGCTCATTTTACAGAAAAGGAAACTGAGGCAAACAGGGTTAAATGACTTTCCCAGGGTCACACAGGTAGCAAGTGTTTGAGGACAGAGTTGAACTCAGGAAGAAGAGTCTTCCTGACTCTAGGCTCTATGCACTGCACCACTTAGTTGCTCCAAACATTTATTAAATGCTTACTTTGTATAAGGCATTTTATTTGAATCTGAGAGCACAAAGTAGAAAAACAACATGATTTTGCTGTTAAGAAGCTTGATTTCTACTAATAGAATAAGACGCACACATATAATTATATATACATTACAAAATTGTTAAGTGCTTAGGATAAATCAAGCAGAATAACCTGAAAGACTTAAGGGGAAACTTCTAGCTGGAGGAATCAAGGAACATTGTTTGGTCCTCCTCAGTAACTGGCCCTTGCTTTCTTCCCTTGAAGATGACTTTCAATTCAGATTTCAATGGGAAGTTTCCCATGGAGCACATCAAGTTCTTTTCACACTTTCTCCTTTACTTCTTAATTGAATCAATTGTGGCTAGGTTGCTAGCATTTTTTCTCCCTTTCTAATCCCCTTTGAGATAATTTCCCTTATGGAACCCTTAGGCAATGAGATGTTACTTATATCTGAATTCTTTGACATCTACTTACCTCAGATATATGGTCTTGGAGGTGGGTTCCCTTTTCATGCATCAAAATCTAAGACAGCGTGGTCATTTCCATATTTCTTATCATTTCCACTTCACTCACCAGATTTTCCTCTTTAGATCCGTCAACACCAATTTTGAGTTTATACCTCAAAGAGATCAAAGAAAGAGGGAAATGATCCATATGCAAAAAATGTATAGTAGTTCTTTTCATGGAGGTAAAGAAATGGAAACTAAAAGGGTTCATTCCCGTCAATTAGAGAATGACTGAACAAATTATGGTATTTAAACCTAAAAGAATACTGTTGTTCTGTAATAGATAATGAAGCAAATGATTTCACAGAGGTCTCAGAGGACATAAATGAATACTGAGTGAAATAAGCAGAAACAAGAGAACAATTTATACACGAACAACAATATTGTACAGACAAGCAACATTAAAAGACTTAAGAACTCTGATCAATTCAACAACTAACCAGAATTTCAACAACTAACTAGAATTCTAAAATTCAATGATGAAAAATGTTACTCATCTCCTGACAGAGAGGTGATTGACTTAGGGTGCAGATTGAGAAACTTTTTGGATGTGGCTAATGAACGAATTTGTTTTGTGTGACTGCTTATTTGTTATGAGGGTTTGTTTTTCTTTTCTCTTAGTGGGAGAAGGAAGATGGGTTAATTTAAAAACATTTCCAGAGTGGAAGTCCTGCTCATGTCTTCTTCCTCTTTCTGAATGATCAAGTTATTGAACAGGAAAGTCAAAAATTCCTCAGAAACTCTGATTTTGTTACTACTCTGTTTCTTGGTGCCCTGAATAGATGACCTCAGCATGTATGCCCACAGACATCCTTGCTCTCCTTCAAGGCTTAGTTCATTCATAGACAATGTCCTCTAGGAAGGTTTTCCTGATTCCTCCAATTGGAAGATATTTCTCCCATCTTAAATATCTTTCCTTTCTACTAGTTCTTTCTCTATTGCCTATAAATGTTCTCAGGCCACTTGTTGTTCTGTCATTTTCAGTCATCTTCATGACCCCATTTGGGGTTTTCTTGGCAGACATACTAGAGTAGTTTGCCATTTCCTTCTCCAGCTCATTTTACAGATGAGGAAACTGAAGCAAACAGGGTTAAGTGACTTGCCCAGAGTCACACAACCAGTAAGTGTCTGAGGCCAGATTTGAACTCAGGAAGATGAATCTTCTGGACTCCAGACCTGGCACTCCATCCACTGCACCTAGCTTCCATAGCCGGCCTTAAAATACTTCACTTGTATTCTCTTGTTCTATAGTCTACTTCCTTTTGCTTCTAGAAGCCAAACTTCTAGAAAGTGATTTGTACTCACTTCCTCTACTTCACTATCCTTTCTTCACTCCTCTGCCATTTGAAACTATTCCCTCAAAATATATCTTTCATTCTTTTATCCATTCACCATTCAAGTGATTCAGTGATCTGAATTATAATTTCCATTATAATTATATATAATTATGTATATATATAATTATAATTTATTTCACAATACTATCCTTCATGATCACAAGTTAGGGCTCCTAACCTTCCTCTTTGCATCATGATGATTTCTTTCTTTCTTTCTTTAGTAGAAACATCTCCAGGTCTTCTTCTTTATTGGATATTTTCAGGCAGCACTTACAAAGAAGACTAACATCTTTGTGACTCAAGTACACTATGGATGCTCTTGTCTGAGGCAGATTAGACATGATAACTTCAGCTCCAAATATGAAGGTTTGTAAGCAATTCAGCTTTATGATTTACCATGGTTAAAAAGCTAGAGCCTTTTAAACGTCTCTGTAGTAGCACAAAACTCCACTTAGTTTTACAGGGAGAAAATAACAACCTTTAGAAAAAAGGTAATCACAATTCAAAAAGAAAGAAAGAAGGGAAAGGATTATTACTATAACAAAGAGCATGGACGATTAAATCCATGAAAGAATTGAGAGAGAATGAAAGAATTCACATTTTTACATTAATTTTTTTAGCACCTTTCTGTTACTGAACTACGTGGTGCAGTACATAGAATGCTGGGCCTGGAGCCAGGGAGACTCATCTTCCTGAGTTCAAATCTGACCTCAGACATTGTCTAGTTTTATGACCCTGGGCAAGTCATCTAACCTTGTTTGCCTCAGTTTTCTCATTTGTAAAATGAGCTGGGGAAGGAAATGGCAAATTGCCCTAGTATCTTTGCCAAGAAAACCCCAAATGGGGTCACAAAGAGTTGGATGTGACTGAAAAATTACTGAATAATAACAACAGGACTGTTACTAAAGAACCTTTTACCTTGGTGAAAATAAAAAGCCTGGAGGAAGGGAGAAAATCATGATTATAATCTTTGAATATGTGAAGGAGTTTTTGTGTGAAAGAGGGATTAGATTTATTTTGCTTGATCCCAGGGGGCAGAAGTGGGACCAATAAGGAAAAATTGTAGGGAGGTATAAAACAACACAAGGAGGGGGAAGTCTCCTTAAAAATTAGAACCATCAAGAAGTAAAACGGATTCATTCAAAAGGTAATGAATTCATATAGTAAAGTGTACTAAAGAAGGGATTTTTCTTCAGGTGTGGTTTGAATTAGATGAATTTAGATACTTTCTAACTCTAAGCCTATTATTCCTCAGTGAAGAAAAAAACACCCTTGTCCTAGGACTCTCTTCTCAAATTATATCAGCCAAGATTTATAGAGTACTTTACAAACTTGCATTATTTTATTTGATCCTCACAGCAGCCCTGCTAGAGAAATACTGCAAACATATCACCCCCATCTTACAGATAATGAAAGCGTGATGCAAGAGATTAAAGGAGTTGTCCATTGCCACATAGCTGGTAGGTATTGGAGTATACATCTATTAATTCCAAATCTAGAAGGTTTTCTTCTTAGTCATACCTTGTAATATGAAGTACCTTTAATCCTGGAATTATAAATCATATCTCAATGGAATATAGTACATTTATTTTCAAATGATAGAGGCACTGAGGAAATGGGAGGAAATTAACTTCACAAACAGCAATAGTTAGTCAATAAGCAATTATTAAATATTTACTAGTACCAGGCACTATTCTAAACACTGGGAATACAAAGAAACGGAAAAGATAGTTCTTGCCCTCAAGGCATTTACAATCTAATGGGAGAGCCAACAAGCAAAAAAAATATGTACAAAGTATGTATGGCATAAATAGAAAATTATGAAGGAAAGATATTAGAATTATAAGAAATTACTGAAGGCTTCCTATATAAGGTAGGATGTTAAGCTGCACTTGAAGAAACCAAGCAAGCCAGTAGGCAGAGATGAGGAGGGAGAACATCCAGGCATGGGGGATAGCCGGAGAAAAGGCCTGGAGTGGAGAGATGTAGTTTGTGGAATAGCAAGGAGGGCAATGTCATTGAATTGAGGAGTATGGGGGGGGAGTAGCAGTATGAAATGTAGAAGGATTGAAAATGTGGGAGGGTTAGGTCATGAAGGGTTTTGAATGCCGATTTAGTATTAGATCCCAGTGCTGATAGGGAACCACTGTTTGTTGAGTAGAGCATGGGGTGACATCGTCAGACCTGTGTTTAGGAAAATCCCCTTGGTTTGCTGAATGGAAGATAGGCTGGAGTTGGGAGAGACTTGTGGCAGGCAGACTAACCAGAAGGCTATGGGAATAATCCGGGCATGAAGTAGTAAGGGGTTCCACTAGGGTGGTGACAGTGTCACAGTAGAGAAGGGGGCATATTTGAGAAAGTTACAAAGGTGAAATTGACATGCTTTGTCAGCAGATTGGATATGGGGGGGGTGAGATGAGAGAGACTGAGCAGATGAAGATGACACCTAGGTTAATAGCTTGGAGGTTCCCTTGACAGTAAATAGGAAATTTGAATGAGAGGGAGGGTTTAGAGGGAAAGATAATGAGCTCAGTTTTGGACATGTTGAGCCCTTCTGCCACCTATTGAGAAGGTAAGCAATATGATATCAGTTATACATTTGAAGGCACATAAAACATATTTCCATTTTGAACGTGTTGCAAAAAAAAACAACAACAAAAAATAAAGAAAATGAAAAAAATATGCTTCAATCTTTACTCAATTCATAAGTTTTCTCTCTGGAGGTGGATAACATTTCTCATCATGGGTCCTTTGGAATTATAGTTGGATCATTGTCTTGAACAGAGTAGCTAAATCTTTCACAGTTGTTTACAGTTATGACATTTCTATTACTGCTCATCATTTGGGGAATGGCTAAAGAAGTCATGGTATATGATCATAACGAAATACTACTGTAATATAAAAAATGACAAGCAGGATGATTTTAGAAAAACCGAGAAAGACTTATATGAATTGATGCCAAGCAAAGTGAGCAGAATCAGAAGAAAATTGTGCACATTAACAGCAATATTATAACCAGATTGTTTTCATGATTACGGCTTTGTAATATAGTTTGAAATCTGGTACTGTTAGGTTGCCTTCATTCCTATTTTTTCCATTGATTCCCTTGATATTCTTGAATTTTTGTTTTTTTCAGATTAATTTTATTATTTTTTCTAGCTCTATAAAATAATTCTTTGGTAGTTTGGTATGACATTTAATAAGGACAATAATTTAAGGAGAATTGTCATTTTTATTATATTGTCTCAGTCTATCCATGAGCAATTAATATTTCTCCAATTATTTAGATCTGTCTTTATTTTGTGTGAAGTGTCTTTTAACTGTGTTCATATAGTCCCAAAGTTTGTCTTAGCAGGTAGACCCCCAGGTATTTTATAATGTTTGCAGTTATTTTAAATGGAATTTCTTTTTCTATCTCTTCCTGCTGGGTTTTGTTGGTAATATGTAGTAATGCTGATTACTTAGGTGGGTTTATTTTATATCCTGCAACTGTGCTAAAATTGTTATTTGTTTCAATTAGTTTTTTAGTTGATTCTCTAGATTTCTGCAAAGAGTAATAGTTTTGGCTCCTCATGCCTGCTTTTATTCCTTCAATTGCTTTTTTTTTGTTTTATTGCTATATCTAGCATTTCTAATACAATATTAAATGATAGTAGTAATAATGGACATCCTTGCTTCACCTTTGATCCTATTGGGAAGACTTCCAGCTTATCCCCAGTACAAATAATGCTTGCTTTTGGTTTTAGGTAGATACTAAGTATCATTTTAAGAAAGGCTTCATTTTTTTCTATGCTTTCTATATTTTTAATAGAAATGAGTGTTGAATTTTCTCAAATCTTTTTCTGCATTTATTGATATAATCATTTTATTTTTATTGCTCTTATTGTGGATATGGTCAATTAAGCTGATAGTTTTCCAAGTGAACCAGTCCTGTATTCCGGGTAAAAGTCTCACCTGGCTGTAGTGTATGATCTTTGTGATATATTGCTGTAATCTCTTTGCTAGTATTTTATTTAAAATTTTTGCATCAAGATTCATTAGGGAAATTGGCCTTTAGTTTTCTTTCTTTGTTTTCCCTTTCTCTAGTTAAGGTATTAAAACCATGTTTGTATCATGAAAGGAATTTGGTAGGACCTTTTCTATTGGTAGGACACTACTTTTTCAAGTAGTTTATATAATATTAAAATTAATTATTTCTTAAATGTTTGATAAAATTCACTTGTAAATACTTCTGATCCTTGGGATTTTTTTCTATGGGAGAGGAGATTATTTATGGCTTGCTTAATTTCTTTTTCTAAAAGGATATTATTTAAGTATTCTATTAGCTCTTCTGTTAATCTGGGCTATTTGTATTTTTGTAAATATTAATCCATTTCACTATGATAAATATTCATCCATTTGCATGTCAATTTTACTGGGACATAATTGGGCAAAATAACTCCTAATAATTGCTTTAATTTCATCTTCATTGCTGGTGCATTTACCCTTTTCATTTTTAATACTGGTAATTTAATTTTCTTTCCTTTTTTAAATCAAATTAACCAATGGTTTATCTATTTTATTGATCTTTTCCCCCTTAAAATCACCTCAATTTTCTTCGTTAGTTCAATGAATGTTTTACCTTCAATTTTATCATTCTCTCTTTTCAGGATTTCCATTTTGATACTCAACTGGAGATTTTTATCTGTTCTTTTTCTAATTTTTTTAGTTACATGACCAACTCATTCATTTGCTCTTTCTCTCTTTTATTGACATATGCATTTAGAGATATAAAATTGCCCCTAAGTAACGCTTTGGCTGCATTCAACAAATTCTGACATATTGTCTCATGGTGTCATTATCTTTAATGAGAGTATTGATTGTTCTATGACCCTTTACTGAATGTAATTTTTATTGCATTATGGTCTGAAAATTAAATATTTCTGCTTTTCTGAATTTGGTTGTGAGGTTTTTATGCCTAACGCGTGGTCAAGTTTTATGAAGGTGTCAAGTACAACAGACAAAAAGATAAACTCTTTTTTATTCCCATTCGATTTTCTCTAAAAGTCTACCACATATAAATTTTCTAAAATTCTATTCATCTCCTTAACTCTTTTCTTGCTTATTTTTGGTTAGTTTGTTTTTTGTTTTGTTTTTTTAGCTCTGAGAGAGGAAACTTGAGGTCCCTCACTAGTATATTTTTACTATTTCCTCCTGTAACTCATTTTTAACTTTTAAGAATTTAGATGCTATACTGGTTGATGAGTATTGATATTTCTTCATTGTTTATGGTGCCTTTTATTGCAATGTTGTTTCCTTGCTTACCTCTTTTAGTCTATTTTTGTTTTGCTTTGTCTAAGATCATGATTGTTACCCCTACCTTTCTTACTTTAGCTGAATCATAATAAATTCTGCTCCAGTCCCTTATTTTAACTCAGTGTGTGTCTCTCTATTTGAAGTGTGTTATTTTTTGTAAATATATTAGTAGATTTTGGTTTCTCATTCATTATGCTATCTGCTTCTGCTTTATGGGTAAGTCCATCACATTCACATTCATAGTTATGATTATAACTGTGCATTTCCCTCCATTCTGTCTTCTTCTGTTTATCCTTTTCTCTCTTTCTCTTTTTACTTTCCTTCCTCAAAAATTTATTTTGCTTCTGACCATTGCCTCCCTAAATCTACTCTCCTTTTTATCACTGCCCCACCTTTTTTCTTATCTTCCTTTCCTTCCTATTTCCTTATTAGATCAGATAGATTTCTATACCTCACGTGTGTGTGTGTGTGTGTGTGTATTCTTTCCTCTTTGAACCAATTCAAATGAGAGTGAGGTTTTAAGTGTTGTCTGTCTCCTTCCCATTTTTCCCTCCACCATAAAGGTTTTTCCTTGTGTCCCTCTTTTATATGAAATAATTTTCCTCATTCTTCTTTTGCCTTTCCCTTTCTCCCAGCACATCCCTCTTTCACCTTTCTTTCTTTTTTTTTTTTGAGATCATCCCAGTATATTCAATTTACTCTCATGCCCTCTGTCTTTGTAGTGTCCTTCTAACTGCCCCAATAATGAGTAAGTTTTTAGGAGTTAAATATATCATCTTTCCATATAGGAATGTAAATGGTTTAACCTTATTTAATCAGATGGGGCAGTCTTTCAGAAGAGGCAGAATGGGATGAGATCATTTGTGCAGGTAGAGGCATTTGTAAAATGAGAGGCAAATGTAGATCCTAATGTAGGGACAGCTTTGAGTTTGCTGTTGACAGGAAGGCAGAATAAAAATTACAGGCTCTAACCTTGTCCCTCTAGCCTTGCTAAATGATGCTTTTGATGGGTGATATGTGTAGATTATAATGGGAATTTTGAGTACTGAGAGGTTTTTTCATATTAACTCAGAGTTAACTAAATTGAAAGAGTAGAATCTAAGCCAGAGTTAAAACAGTTAAAAAACAAAACTTAATGCCTAAGAAATAAACTAGTAATTTGTATCACAACAGAGCTGAGTTAGTCTCTGGAACTATGAACTGAAAGGGCTGATAGATTGCTACACTGGAAAGAAGCACATGATGGGTGCTATTTAACAGGTGGCATCTGCAGGCAATCGACAAAGAGCAACTCAGACTAAACTCCCTAAGATAACAGTACAGTAGAGAAATTAGACTAATAGGGGACACAAAAAATTTGTAGCAGCAGAGAAAGTAGCTTACAGTCAATGACTTCATCAAACCAGAAGCAGCTTCACAGGGAAGTTGCAGCATTAAAGGGAGAAAAATGTTCGGGCAGGGTTGCCAAGCCAAAAGTGTGAGATACCCTGGCTTCACAAGCTTCTTGGCTGCATGTATTTCTCAACATTTGTCTCCTTTCCCACACATGTCAAGTTGGCCATGTATTTCCCTATACTTATGCCCTTTTTCTCCTACTTGTGGAGTGGTAACCTGGAGGAGAGAGTACCTCCCTGAGTATTAGAAGAATTTTTGACATTTATTTTCTTATATTAGGCTGTTAATTACATATATTTCTTGAAATTCAGATATCTTTAGTTGCTCTGGTAAAAGAAATATTGACAGAGCCTTGTGGGCTATGGTTTCGAATGGAATCTGACCTACAGTGTGTCTTCCAGGGACCCCACACTGAAGGGATACTAAGGCTGTACCAATCTTTAGACACAGAGCACATTTCAATACTTTAATGTTTTATGATTTATCACTGTCAAGACTTCCATCTCTGATTTGGATCACAAACTATCTACACCTCAGTATATGGCTTTTAGGAATTTATATGGTAGGAAAAAAACCTCATATTCTGGTGGATAATCTTTAGGTGATAAGCCTCACTGAACATAGCAAGAATGGCCCTCAGATGACAAACAGTCTGCCTCTGGGCCCACACTAGAAATTTTTCCACCTTGGTTGGACTTGTCAAATCCTGAACTCCTCTGGGATATACTTAGACGATGCAGCCACCCTCTTCAGGTTGAGACAAAGCAACAGAGGAAAACTTCAGTGAGGGAGATACAAAACATTCATGGGAGAAATTACTTCTCAAATTTAAATGAACACAGTGGGCTGTAGCCTCTAATTATCTTCCATTAGTTAAGTTCTTTCTTTCCCTGAGACTAGTAAGCTATTACACACAATGGTGCTATCCAAAAAGGAGAATGACATACTATTTAGGGATTGTTGACAGATGGAGGAAAGTCACAAATAGCAAAGAGAGAAAAGAGAGAATTTAGGCACTAAAGTCATTTGTTTGTTGAAGGTGAGAGGAGACACCCAAATTAAACCAAATCACTCTGCTTCAGCTTTGTCTTTTCTTGTTATGGTTATTCTTCTCCTGAAGGCAAAAGATACTGAGGAAAGAAGACAAAGTTCAATTAATTTTTTGCCTTTCCAAAGGTTTCATATGCCTACTGACTTCTCAGAGTAACTAAGTGCATGGAATGGTTCTGCACCTGTCAGACACAAACCTGATCTTCAGGTAAATTTTGTGCCTTTCATGCCTAACTCCTGGTGGCTTGGAACTAATGGCCAATAATAAGTTAATTTAATTCCAATTGATTTAATAAGCATTTATTAAGTGTCTACTACTATGTGCCAGACACTGTATTAGGTTCTCAAAGAGAGAGACAAAGACAGAGAGATAAAAACAGAGACAGAGAAATAAAGATAAAGAAGAAAAGATGAAGAAGAAAGAAGGAAGAAGATAGAATACATGCCCTTAGGGAGATTTAGATTTCTATGGGCGGAACTTGTAGGATCATGGATATAGAGCTGGAAGTACCTAAGAGTTCTCCAAACTGGTCTAATTCCTTCATTTTATAGATAAGGCAACTGAGGCCCAAAGAAATTAAGGGACGGTAAGTGGTAGAGTCAGGACTTGAATTCAAGGCTCAGGAACCCTCATTCAACACTTCAAGTTCAGTTCTCTTTCAGCTGTAGTAACCTGCTGTTTAGGTATTGCTCTTGCAGATACCATGTTTGCATTTTAACAGGGGCTAGAATCTTCACCCCAAAGAAGAGACCCTAATGGTGAAAATTTCAGGCACCTTGGTTAAACTAGTAAGGGAATTGTCTCAGTGGTGAGGAATTTTCTGGGCCTCTAGGGTATAGACCCACCTAGTAAATCCATATTAATGAAAGCCTGGATTCCTTGACTCCCAGGTGAAGGCTTTTTGCCTTGAGAACATATGCTTTTAGTTTATATCTTCTACTAACATTTTGAGTAAGAATCATAATAGGTGACAGCAAGATCTGCTAAAAAAAATAGCCCCCTAAAGTACATAGACTTTATTTTTCAAGTCCCTTATAGCATATTTGTCTGGGTTTTCCAAAAAGAATGAGAGATGTCACTTTTTATGAAAGCAACGTTTTTTCAGGCATTGAAAATTTTATATTTAGCCCCCATCCTCAGCTCAGTGAGCACTTTAGTGATATACTTCTGCAGCAGCTGTCTGCTGCCCCCAAGGGAGGCTCACAATTAAAAACTTCAGTTTCCTTGATTCATTAAATGTCAAGAAGCACCAAAGAGACTGACAGGTTGTAATACTCACAGGAAACATCCCTCATTAATGGGCTCAAGTATTAAAAATAGGTCATTTAATTCTGATATTTGATGCACAGGTAGGCAAGTATCCCACTTTTTGATATAAAAATTGGCTGCACATGATTGAAGAAGCTTTTATATTCAGCCTTCTGAAAAAGCAAAAGACTAATGAAAAAAATGTGAATAAAGAAGCATCCAGATTTGAAGAAAATACAGGCTAGCAGCACTAATGAGAACAGACATTTAAAGAGTACTTAATAACTCACCAAGTGTGTTCCATGCCTTAGCTCATTTGATTCTGGAAACAACCTTGTAAGGTGGTTACAAGTATTATCACTCAATTTTTATGGAGGTCTAGACAAGCATCATTGCTAGCCCAGTATCACATTATTAGTAAGTGGCAAAACTAGGATTAAAATCTAGGTCTCTACTGCGAATCCAGACTTCTTTTCATCACTTTACAATTTGTTAGGTGACACTACTTGACAACACATTAGCATCTAATGCTCCTTCTGTGAGACTAGTAGAATAGTTTTTCAATGATGCTTCCCCTGAGGCAATATTACTTAAAAAATAAGACAGTCACGGATGTGCACATAGCAATGACAAAGGGGAAAGGCAAAGGAATAAGCATTTATATAGTGCCTACTATGTGCCAGGTACTGTGCTAAGTGCTTTGCAAATATTATCTCATTTGATCCTCACAACAACCCTGTGGGTTATTACTCCCATTTTTACAATGGAAGAAACTGAGGCAGACAGAGATTTAGGTGACTTGCCCAGGGCATCACACAGTTAATAAGTGTTGTAACTCTGGGTTCTCTCTCTCTCTCTCTTATTTTTTTTTTAGGCAATTGGGATTAAGTGACTTGCCCATGGTCACACGGATAGTAAGTGTTAAGTGTTTGGTCTGAGGCCAGATTTGAACTCAGGTCCTCCTGACTTCAAGTTGGTGCTCTATCCACTGCACCATCTAGCTGCCCCCTCTGGGTTTTCTTGATTTTAGGACCACTGGTCATTCTTTCTAGTATGTGCCAATAATTCTCAGACCAGGCTCCAGCATTTGACCAAGAATTGGAAGACTCAGCTCTATCCCACCTTCTACAGGTGGCATTTCCTGATCCTCCCTGCCAAACTTCACCCCACCTCCCACCCCAGCTGCTAATGCTTTCTCTCTGAGATTACCTCCTATTTAATAACAACAACAACAACAACAATAGCTAGCATTTATATAGCACTTTAAGGGTTGCAAAGAATTGTACACATGTTATTTCATCTGATCCTCACAGCAACCCTGTGAGGTAGATGCTACTGTTACTTGAATTTGCTTTGTTTATATCTTCTATGTCTGTAGCTATCCTCGCATTGTCTCCCTCATTAGAATGTGAGCTCCTTGAGGCTAGGGACCGTGTTAGGCCTTTTTTTTTTGTTTTTGCCTTTATTTTCCCAGTGCTTAGCATAGTGCTTAGCATAGTGCTTGGCACATGGTAACTACTTAATAAATGCTTGCTGACTGAGAGAATGATTGACTGGTTAAAAGCACTGGATTTAGAATCAGGAGTTGTTGTTTGATTGTTTTTCAGTTATTATTAACTGTTTATTTTTAATTTATTTCAGTTATTATTAACCCATTTGGGATTTTCTTGGCAAAGATACTGAAGTGGTTTGCCATTTCCCTTTCCAGCTCATTTTACAGATGAGGAAACTGAGGCAAACAGGGTTAGGTGACTTGTCCAGGGTCACACACAGAAAGTATCTGAGACTGGATTTGAATTCACAAAGATGAGTCTTCCTGACTTCAAGTCTGGCACTCTATTCACATGCCACATGATCTGAGTTCAATTCCTGACTTTTCCACATAAGTGGAAAATTATTATTCCAATTCTTCAGATAAGGAAACTGAAGCACTAAGAAGTTAAGCGACTTGCCTAGGGTGCCATAGTTAATAAGTATGGGATCATAAGTATAAGTATTTTATCTGGAAAATAGGGATAATAACACATGAAAAAAGTGCTTTGTCGTTCTCAAAGTGTGAGTTCAAATCCTGCCTCAGACATTTATTTAGCTGTGTGGCTCTGATCAAGTCACTTAACCTCCGCCTGCTTCAGTTTCCTCAATTGTGAAGTAGGAATGATAACAACACCTACCTCTCAGGGCTGTTGTGAGGATCAAATGAGATAATATTTGTAAAGCACTTAGCACAGTGCCTGGGATGTAGTAGGTATACCTGTACCTTTCCCTTTCACTTAAATGGCAGAGCCAGGAGTTAACTCAGGTTCTCTGAGGTGAGTTATTTAATTTTTTCTGAGCCTTGATTCCCTCATCTGTAAAGTAGAGTTACACCCTGAGATCTATAAAATAAGCATGTTGACCACTTCCTCTAAGCTAAGGCAGAGATGTCAAACACATAGACCAGGCCACAGCAGAGGCCCAACACTCCTGAGCGTCTAGTGCGAGATTAAAATGCAACGGGGAAACATCAGACAAAACAAAGAAAAATACGATAGAACTAAAATAATGCTAACATGTGGTTTTCTAAGTCAATATGTGGCTTCAGGGATCCTTCCCTATGGCTGAGCAGCCCCTCCCTTTGTATCTGAGTTTACACTGAGATTCTGAGGTTACTCTGGGCTCCAAATCTATGGTCTGAAGGAATATAAAGCCGTGTCCCCAAAGTACACAGTATCCAAGTTGGGGAGCACTTGGGGGAGGACAGAGTGTTACAGTGGGATGAGCCCATTGATGTTTCCATAGATACCTAGAGTGTTTGTTAAATGTTTCATTTATACCAAGCACTCTGGTGAACATTGAGACAAATAAAAGCAAATATCAAGAAGATTACATTCCAATAAGAAAAGACAAGACCTTAAAAGCTGATGGGAGGTGGGGTGGAGGATGGGTAGGCAGAAAATGCACCAGTCAGAAGAGAGGACCACAAGGCAGAGGCATCTCCAGGGTGAGAAAGCTGCTAGCGAGGGGGCAGAATAAATCCAAAGTATGAGAAATGGAGTCAGGAGTGCAGTGAGTGTGACCAGGGCACCTCATGAAATGAGGGACTGGGGACTAGGGAGTGACTAAACAGAAGAGAACACAGGATACCATAGGTTCCCCATAGGTACAATAGGTTCCCCAAGAACTTGACTGTCTCTTCCTTATCTAGTTATCACTGAAAATTCTAATGTTCTCTGGTGACCTTACTACTCAGTATGCTAGTCTGTGCCCCTGTTTCTCTTTTAGCTATAGAGAGCAACAGGACCCAGTGATAGACTGGACTGATACTATGCTTAGCACAGTGCCTGACACATAGTAGGTACTTAATAAATGTTTATTAACTCACCAACTGACTTTGCCACCTCCTTACCAGCAGTCTTCTCACCCTGGAGATCCTCTGCCCCATAGCCTTCTCTTCTGGTTGGTGTGTTTCCAACCCCCTAGTCCCCACCAGTTTTTAAGATCCTTTTTATGTTCTCTGTTTCCCTATTAAAATGTAATCTCTGAAGAAGTTGGGGGTTGAGCAGGAAGAAAGAAGGAAAGGACTCAAAGATCAAGGGAAAGTGGAGGAACCTTAGAATCTTGGTCTGGGGCATCTAATCTGTACAGAAAAGACTGAGGTTGCATGACCTCATTTTCTTTTTCCTAGGGGGGCATAGTTTTCTGAAGTAGGAAACTCAAAATGGATGTGAAACTTGGAATTTGAGAGAAGGGCAGAGGACTAAAACTACCTCTATCTTATGAGGTGGACATCAATTTATTTTTGAAATTTTTAAAATCTTCACTTATTTTTGATTTATGGAATAAAACAAGCATTTCCATAACACAGTATAGTTAAAAAAAGATGATTGCACATGAAACTGCAAGTTTATTATGTACAACTTGCTATTCCTTTTAATATATAAGATTATCCTGTAAATTTCTTTTTTCCCCTTTTTTTCCTCCCTCTCCACTCCCCCGCCTTAGAGATGGCTACCATTAGACACAAATACATGTAAACATATATACATATATACACACATGCAGATATGTGTGTGTGTGAAATCATTCTATGCATATTTCCATTTATCAGTTCTTTCTCTGGATGCATATAACATCTTTCTTCATATGTCCTTTGTAGTTAATTTGAGTATTTATTATAATCAAGTTGACTTATTTGCTCCAAGTTACTCTTTAAACAATATTACTGTTACTGTATTCAGTGTTCTCTTGGTTTTGCTCATTTCACTCTTCATTATTTTGTGCAATTCTATCCATATTTTTCTTATGTTGTGCTTGAAATTGATTTCTTTGTAGTTTTTTTCCTCTAGGCTAGGGGAAAACTTTGGGATAGAGTTGGGGTGGGGCAGAGGAAAAGGCAAAAAGGCCCTCTTCGATAATCTAAGGTTATATAGAGGTGCCACCCTGAGGCTGTGCTGCAGGCCATGCCATTCTCTTCCCACAAAAACATAATCAGTGGGTGTTTAAATCCTTGGAGAAGAGATGTTTATTTAGGGTCCTGGGTTTGCACAACAATAAGCCTTCAGCATTGTGCTGAATCAGAGACCTACGCACTGCCCCTCTACTCTCTGGACCAATCTTTGTTTTAATAAGCACATGAGTGAAGGCTCAAGCTCAGTCCAACAGGCAGCAAATGGTAGAGGCATGGATTTCATTTTGTTTGTAATTGCCTGATTACTCAATGGAAGGTCCGTATCCCAGAACGGCTGACTCAGGCCTTCTTCTGTTGCTCATATTAGGTGACTGTGGGTTGAGTCAAAGAGAACTCTTAAATGAAATGCTAGAGTTAAATGCTTTCAGTCATTCCTAATCCCATATTGGGAATATCATTGTTCACATTATCCTCCTTCCTCTTCATCACTGACAGACGATCTGCTTGGATTCATTTTTCATTCCTTTGGAAAGGAGGAAGGGCAGAAGAGGAAGGCTGGTTGTTTTCCTTCTCAAAGTTTCTAGGTTTTCTCCCTGTACTTAATGAAGTTAGTTTCATGTCTGTTAGCAGCTGCCTATTTTGGGGAAACAAAGGTTGTGGACATAAATGAATCATATACACCTAGACATACATAGATGTAATATATTTGTGTATATATATATATATGCATGTATATGTATATCTCTTTCTGTATTATAAAGATGAGGGAGGGGCAGGCAGCGTATAGTGAAAAGAGAATCAGCCTCAAAGTCCAGAAGGCCTGGATTCAATCCACCTTGGACATATGCTGACTGTGTGACTCTTGACAAATCAAATTTCTTCTAAGTGTTCCAACTTCCAGGACTCTAAGTTGTTGAGA
>NW_020940355.1:32785388-32860080 GCF_900497805.2 Vombatus ursinus
TTTATACTGATGAAATCATGGATTTGATTAAATTCACAAGCACACACACACACACACACACACACACACACACAAAACACAACACTTTCCTATCCCTGAAGCAAACACTTGGTCCTTTTTGCCTTTCTTGAAGTGTGCTCATTGCTTCATGATAGGGAACCAGACTTGGTTCTTTTCGTTTTCTCTCCCATTTTTTAATTGAATAAATTGTTAGAGTTTATGTAGTACTTTAGGGTTTGAAATTCTAACAACCCTGGGGTAATAGTTGCTATTATTATCCCCTTTTTATAGTTGAGGGAACTGAGGGGAAAAAGAGGTTAAGTGACTTACCTAGGGTTACACAGCTATTAATTGTCTGAGGCTGGATTTGAACTCCGAGACTTCCTGACTCCAGGTCTAGGACCACTTATCTGCCTAGTTAGGACCTCTATGGGGAGAGACAAAGGTCACATTGCTATAAATTGTGAGTCTTCCTGTACATGAAGACCAAAATAAGTTCAAGGTTAAAGTTCAAAGAAGACATAGATTCACATTTCCTTACAGGACCTGGCGACACACACTAGAGGAGGGAGCAGGACAAGGGCTATTAGGCAGGTTTGGAGTTGAGGACCCAGACAACGAAATACTCAACTTCAGAACCTAGGAGAGCACCTATTTCAAAGCCACCGAGGACCCTTCTTTGGACTAGAACTGGTGCAATGGAACACCACCATCTGGGAAATCAATGGTCCTGATATCCTAGTTTAGACTCTGCTACTAGCTTGCTCTGTGACTTCGGGTTTAACATTTAACCTCTCTGTTTCTAATTTTATTTATCTGGAAAATGAGGACAATAGTTCTTACTTAATAGCATTACAGTTAGAATTAATCCAGGTCTATAAGCAGTCAATTGAGAGTGCCAACCCCAAGGTATGAAAATATTGTATACATCTTTACTTTTTAAATTTTGCTCTCTTTGGAATATGATTTTATAGTAATTTAATTCTTAATCTGTTTCAAATGCCATTTCCTCTAACAACTTTTATATCTTTTTTGAATTTTTAAGGAAACTATGCCTTTTGAAGCCAGTTTTGTTTTATCCCCAGTTCTCTGGTCATATATAACTCCTCATATTTCTCTTTCCTTTTTTTTTTTTTCACTTAATTAGGGAAAATATCCTTGTTTCCTTCCTAATGCTCCTCTCTCCCCAACATTCCTTCCCCGGATCACTAACGATACCAGGCAGATTGATTTGTGGTTGTTTTTCCTCAGTTCAAAGAGATCCATTTAAAGAGTTATTTCAGCCTAGCTCTTCCTTCAAAAACCAAGACAGAATCACAGCCAGAGTGCTTTCTCCTCAACTAAATGGGTTTCTGATGGTGAAAGAACTGTAACGATGTTCACTGAAGTCTTTGTTATTTCTTATCCTCTGTGAGTTTGATTTTTTTTTACGCTCCTGGAATTCATGTTTTGGTTCCTCTGTTAGTCAGTCATCAAAAGTCCTACCAAAATAATATTTTGATGAAGCCGGGTGGCAGTGAACCAGAGACTGCAGAATAAATTTCCTTTGATAGACAGATGGCTTTCAACATTAAATGGAAAAGTGAGTGGTCAAAACAAATAGGGAAAATGGCCTGAGGCAACCCTCTAAGGTGAAACTTCCAGTGAATCCACCAATATAAAACTACATTCAATTCAACTTAGCAAATATTTATTAAGTCCCTATTGTTTGCAAGGCACTTTACAAAGAGAAAAAGGAAACACAACAAAATAGTCCCAACCTTCAAGGATCTCCCATTTTACTGGGGAAGCCAGAGTGGAGGGTGAGTTGTAGACTTGGCAAGGGCACACATACCAAACATAATGAGAGGAGAGCTCAGAGAAGGCGCCATGTAGGAAGCATCTAAGTTGAACCTTGGAGGTAAGTTAGGCATTCTAAGAGGGTAGGATGAAAAGTGAAGTGAATTCCAGAAATGGATTCGACTCTACAAAGGCCCAGAGGCAGGGAATGGAATGACAAATTTGGAGAATAGCAAGAAGATCAATTAGCCTGGAAAAGAGATGGTGGGAAGGAGAGTAATGGGAAACAAGTGTGCAAAAATAGATTGAAACTAGACTGTGGAAAGCTTTCAATGCCAGACTGAGGAATTTAGAGGCAATAGAAAGTCACATGAACAAACCTTAACATTATTATAATCTTCATTTCATGTATGTATGTATGTATAAACACACACATATGCATATATATGTAATAGTAATACTAGCTAAGTTTACATAGTGTTTTGAGCTTTGCAAAGTGTTATAGTTTTCTTTTGTAAGTATTTGTTTCCATGTTGTCTCCTCCATTATATTGTAAGCTCCTTGAGGGCAGGAATTATCTTTAGCTTCTTTTTGTATCCCCGCTGCTTAGCATAGTGCCTGGCATATAGTACGTACTTAATAAATGTTTATTGATTGATTGATATCATTTAATTTGATCATCACAGGAATGTAACTATCTATGGAATGGTTACTCTTATTATCCTCATTTGGCAGATGAGGAAACTGCAGTTGACAAAAGTTAAGTGACTTACTCAGGGTCACACAGCTGGTAACTGTCTGAGACCAGACTGAACACAGGTCTGCCTGACTCCAAGTCCCACACTCTGTCCATCATATGACTGAGTTGTACACACACACACACACACACACACACACCACACATTTAAGTATTACCTAAAGCATTTGTGAAAATAATCAACAACTTATACATCCACATTTCTCTGAGGTTTTCACAGTGTTTATTTTACAACAATCCTTTGACATTGGGAGTATGATGATCATCCCCAGTATAATAACGATAACTTCTTTACATCATGAAAAGCTAAATAAAACCTTTCCAGTTATCAGATAACTCCATTTGGCCCACTGGCACCATTTCCTTGAGTTGTCCACCTTCTTCCCTCCTCTTTCAGAGTGCCAGTATGGGTATATGTTTTCTGTTTTTATGATCCACAGAGATCAAGTTGATTTTCTCATCAGGTTGTTCCCCCTATGTGAATATTTATAGATGATTTATAAACTGCTGAAACCAAGAATTTGAAATGGAAAAGCTGACAGCCTGGAATGTTACAGTACCAGTAGACATCAATATAATAGCAAGGCAATGTTACTGGAGAGAGTTTTCTTTTTGGTAAAAGTGTACCCATCTGAAAAGAAAAATAATATGTGACCTACTGAAAAGGGGTTGAAATAACTGAAATAATGATGGACTTTCAGCTCTCATTTTTCAGGAACCTATCATGTACTAATCTGTAGTGCTCTTAAACATAAATGGTCCTGGGAGAGCTTTGTAATAGCTTTTTTTCTAACAGAATTGCTACTACTTAAAGAGCCAGCCAGATTGATGGTTGACTCCATTTCATGGAAAAATATGGTGAAGTGGTTTCTATTAGGCCCGTGGAATTAAAAGTTTCAGAAAGTAACCCAGGCCTAGAAGAGCTGGGGGACAAGGGAATCTATCTGTCTGAGGGGGAAAAGAGAACCAAAATTTAAAATTTCAATCATTTCTGGTAATTGAGAACAAGGAAAACAGAGATAACAAAAATCCACTGAAAATGGCAAAGCATCAGGTCAGCCAGTATGTATTACCTTCTCTGCAACTAAATTATGGATTTGGTGAGCACAGAGAAACCACAGGATTTGAATCTCTCTTCTTCTGACTTAGATAGCCATCCTCTGCTAGAACTAGTAACAAGTGGTAAGACCCCAAAGTCAGGCAGCCAAAGGAAGCAAGGGCAGAATCTGAGGACCCAGATAATCCACAAACTGAAGCAATGACCCCCTGAATCATCAGAAGTTAGAAAAAAGGCTAACATATTCTTTCCCAAACAAAGGAAAACACAAAGGCTAATACTATACTCTGTTGTAGGGGGGAACGAGAAAATCCAAATTCAGATTTATCTTTGGAACACTTCACAGAAAAAAAAATGGGCTTGAGGAGGATTTGAAAACAGATATGCTTGACTTCATGGTCTACAGTCTGTTGTAAGCACATGAGGCAATAAAGAGAACTTGAAGGGAATCCACATGAGTCATACATGAAATATGTCTGAGTCAGTAGAACTTGGACTCTGAGTAACCTTGTCTTCCATCCATTCATTCATTCCTGCATGGATTTAATAACCATTTGTTAGCTATATACCATGTATATTGTACAAACTTCAATAAAAATAGCTGAAGGCATAGTGCTCATCTTATAGGCACTTATGGTCTAATTGGAAAGACAAGAAATACATATAAAATTGACTAGAGAACAGTTGCAAGGCAAGATATAAATAAAAAGTGTATGATGTTGTGGAACAGAGATGATATATAATTGCTGCTAGACTGCAAAGTATGCAAGGGAGAGTTCAGTTTGGTTTAATCATGGCAGGCTTTTTGGAAGAGTGCAATGCAACTCAACATGTATTCATCAAGTGCCTACTACATGTAAGTTAGAGGTAACATGGAAGAGTGGGCAGAGGGTTGGACTTGGACCCAGGAAGATCTGGGTTCTGGTCCTGCTTCTCACACAATACTGGCTTTGTAAACCTGACAATTTCATTTATTTCAGTGCTCTAGGCAATTCTCTAAGATTATAAGTTGCAGTGAAAGTAGAAGGAGTTTCTTCATTGGGGGTTAATTATATGAATGAAATCACAGTTCTGCTCCCCATCCCTGTCTCTACCATATGCAAAACAGAATTGAGGCAAAATGAAAAGCAATCCCTGCCCTCAAGGAACTTGCATTCTACTAGAGTCTTGATATTGGACATCCTGTGGTCTCTGTTGATGCTACTGTAATGGTTATGTTGATTACCACAGTGCCCAGCCCATAGTAGATGCTTAATAAATGTTTATTGATCGATTGATTAAGAATATGACCTTATTCAACATTAGATGTTAGGTAACAGTTTAATGATAGTTAGATGTTACCCCATTAGCCCATGTTATGAATATTATTTAATATTCCTTATGTTATGTATAAACTCCATGTTAACCCATGTTACAATAACAAGAAAAGACTAAGTCTGGTGGTATTTCTATATAAATCTTATTTTTTCAGGTTGGGCAGATAATGCTTAACTGATAACTTCAAAGTCTCTACAAAGTCTCTGATTTTTATAAATATCAAATTCACTCACAAGCTCAAAATGAAAATCTTATTTTTCAAAATTCCTCCTGTCAAAAAAGCTACTATTGTTATGATTATTTAATAAATGATTTGGTCAAATGTCCCTGGAGTTTGAGTTAGGCTAATAATCAGAGTTCCTTATTTTATGACTAGAATAAATGCATCTTCAGACTCTGAACCTTTTGATGATTCATACATTTAGAGTTTAAGACACTGATGTTGTAGGAATAAATGTCTGCTCAATTGTGTCTACAGAGAGACTGAAGTTACGATATCATATTCTTACCAATGTAGGCATTTCAGTAATTAATGATTTGTAATATGCAAATAGATAATCAACTGAAAATTGAGGATTTCAGTATTGAAGATTGTAATTTTCTTAGAGAGATGACATTCAAGGCATAAAGAAGCCTGATTTAAAAGGGAATGAAAAGAATACTATGTGAATATATAAAAACAATAATCTGTGGAGGGAAAGGAAAGTGACGGATGACTCATTTATTCAATGGGCCTATGCAATTATCAAACCATCACATGAAATCCAGTCCTGTTGCTTGAGATCCTGTATGGACAAGAATGGGAAGATGGTATGAATGGAATTTCATTCAATCAGAATACATTCTCATGATGGATATTTTTTTGTAAATTATATTAATTTGCCAAGTTATTCAGTGCTAGCTACTTTGATAAATCACATGTGATTATTTGGGAAATAATTACAAGGGCACTCTTGGGCTCCAATCTAAGTCACCAGCATAAGTTGCTGGCAATATGCCCAAACTAGAAAGTCCTTAGAGTTTTGACAAGTGAACCAGGGTATGTCTGGAGGAAAAAAATTCACCTTATTAATCTGAGACTTTTGTTTTTACTTTTTCATGGGTGAATTTTTAGGTCACTGAGAAACTAACTATACGTTATTCTCCACTTTTTCTTCTTCCTCCTCTAATGAAACAAATTTATTGAGCAAATACAAATTGATTTTTGGATATGCAAGATGCTGTGCTGGTTTAAGAAGTTTAAGATGAAGCTCTTGTCTGTGAGGAGTTTGTTTTTCTTGTTTAGTCATTTTCATTCATGTTTGACTTTGTGTTTCCATTTGGGTTTTTTTTTTTTGGCAAAGATACTGGAGTGGTTTGCTATTTCCTTCTCCAGTTTATTTTGTGGATGAGAAAACTGAGGCAAACAGGGTTAAGTGACCTGCCCAGGGTCACATATCTAGTTAGTGTCTGAGGCTGTATTTGAACTCAGGTCTTCCTGACTGTAGGACCAATGCTCTATCCACTGTACCAACTAGCTGCCCTGTGAGAAGTTTAAGATCATGAACTGGGGAGGTAGAAATTATAGACATGAAAGAGATAACCAGTACAGGTTCAAGGGTCTGTTATTTCATCTATGTAGATACTCCCTCTACCAATGCAGACTGCAGCCTCTTGTGCCTTCATAGATGACTTTTCAGAGCTTCTGCAGCCAAAAAGTTCTTTCACTCTATGGCCAATCTGGTGATGAGCCTCTCTGAGTTCACCTAGGCTAGCCTTCTGACAGCAGGTATGTAGTCAATTCACTGGACCTGCACTCAAAGCATTTCTAATTTAGTAGGACCTGCAAGGTCTTATATTCTGCTGGCATCCTATTCAAACCCAAAGTCAGTTCTACAGAAGGGAGAAGCATGGAGTTCACAACACAAGATCTTGTATGATAAGTGTCAAATGAAGAAGGTCTCCAAAAAAGGGGCACATGGATCTAGAGGAGGGGGAAAACATTTTTACTGGGACGATTAGCTGAGCATAATTCATGACAAGAGGTAGGATTTCTGTCAGACTGGAGGATGAGTAATATAAAAAATGGGAAACATTTCAGGAATTTCTCTTTATCTCTTTTTATACAAACCATTCATTAATAGTCTATCTGTGCATACCAGGTACGGTGCAGTGCATATCAAATATAATCCCTGTACTCTAGGAATTTCTAATCTGAGAGATGGCACTATTAGAAGAGATAGAGATAACTATAAGAGGCAACGTTGAACAGGGCAGATACTAAATAGCTGATTGGTGTATTGACATGATGTGAAAATAAAAGGATGAAAAGAGGAAACTTCATATTGTGGAGTGGTAGAAAGTGGTAGAAGAGTGTCCCTTGGATAATTTTTAATTAAAATTTTAAAATCCCTCACTATATTAGTGACTTTCTTTTCATGTGTTCTTGCTTATCAAGCTTGACATAGTCATAGTTTGGCTATCATGCTTGGAAAGAATAGACTATAGATTCCATTTCTCTCATGCTTCAATAAAAAAGGAATGGAGATATCTATAGAAGTGTAAAAAGGATTATTTTCCATGCAGTGGATAAGGTGTTCTTTGCATAGCCCAAAATAAATGAGAAAGCATTGTCATGCCCCTCAAAATGTGGGGCCTAGAATGGAATACAATACTCAATGTAGCATGAAACAGGACTATTACCTCTATTGATTTGCTTCTTTTAATGAAACCTAGACTTGCATTAGCTTTTTTGGCAGCCACTTTTTTGGTAATTGTCCTTGCTTAATAAGTTTTTTTCTCTACTTTTAAAAAATTCCTTTCAAATCAGAGCTTAGCAAAGTTTTCATTAAAAACAAATTTACCCCTTTTCTTCCTCTGAGATTGTTTTGTCAGGATTTTACTGTTTGGATTTAGAACCTCCCATCCTTTTTAAGTCATCTCCCTTTTTAGAATTTCTAGTTATGTGATTATGCTCATCTTAAGTCTGAGATCTACTTTCTTAAAGTCAATGGTACATTTCTAAATAGGCCTTCTACTTAGAGCCTTTGGCCCTAAGATGAACTTTAAGATGATATTGCTATGTTTCCCCAAGAATTGCATTACCTCCACTTTTTTAAAACTTCTTTAATGGCCCACATTAGTTTCAGAGTGTCACTCTTTCTCATTGCTTCTACTACTACTTGAGATAAAGTTATTATCAAGTTAAGTGAGTGATAAGTCACATTCTTTGCCTTTAGAAAAAAGAAAATTCCAGATGCTCAAATTGTTGGGTCTTCTATCACTACCTTATTTTGTTTCTGTGAAAATTTTAAAATTGGTTTTAGAAGAGCATCATTTATATGCTCCATCTGCCTGGGTGATCCATAGTATATTAGCACAATAATGTCATTTATAGCTTTCTCTCTTATCCTTATGCATATGTTATTTATAGAGCTCTATGTAAGCACACATTCTCTTCCCTAGTTCCTTTTATTAGGTCTATTTCATTTGGACAAGATGTACCTTTTCATGGTCATATTTCAGTCATTAGTTCCATTCCATCAATATTTATTAAAGTGAATAAGATTATATTCACTTTCTTTTGATAAAATTTGTTTTGTTGTTTATTACCAATATTAATAATGATATTTAGATTACACATACCATAGAAGTGTTCCTGGCGGACCTCTTCTGCTATTGCTTTTTTCTACATCATTTCTGTTATTCTTTACAGCATTTAAGTTTTATCATGTGACCTGAGTGTTTGCTACTCAATCATCCAAACCCTTCAGTTAAAAGTCTCTTTTCCTCTGTCCCACTACTAATTGTTAAAAAGGACATAGAGCAGGAATTCCCAACTTTTTTCAAGCCCTATGCCTCCTGATTTTTAGCAAACCTTTCCAGACCCCTTGTTCAATGTGCAAGGAAATAATTTTAAGTTTATTATACATATGTACAAAAGAAATATTCCCTGTACCTTCATTGGTGGAAAACTACAACTTTTTTTTTTCCTATTCCTTTTCTTTGTGTTGTACTTTCTCCAGTGACTCTCTAGTTCTCTGAAATTCAGATCTGGGCAATGCTGGCAGGAATCCATTAGCTGATCTCAGTGTAATAGTAGTGCACAGAGCAAAACAATCTCTAATCTTATTAGACCATAACTGAAAACTGTTTTTTTTTTTACCAAAATGACTCATTTGAGTTATTTTAAAAGCCAGGTGTTACAGAAGAAAAATTATTATGGTGAGTTTGTGGACAAGGACATGAAACCTTTCCTTGGGGTCTTAAGTACTTATTTCCTAGAAGACAAATTATCTGGTCTCACCTAAACACATTTGCAATTTGTGTGGTTTTTTTCACACAATATCAAGTATGAGCATACAACACAGTGTGTTTCTTTCACAAAAACTATACCACAATTTAACTCTGACCTATATTTCCAGATTTGTTTATCATTAAAATTCTTCATAAACTCTATTTTCCAGGAAAACTTGCCCACTTGCTGGTCTCCAACTTTGACATTCCCTTTCCTGCCTTTGGGAAGGCTATCCCATCATGCCTGGAATGCCTCCTTTCCTCATCTTCAACTCTTAGAATGTTCTGGGAACTTGTGAAAAAGTTGTTGTTAATGGGTAAAGAAAAAGTATATGTTTGTATAAGTGATTTCAGCTAAAGACTGTCAGCATTCATGTCATCTAGCAATACTGCTCACAGGACTTTGTTGCTGTAATCTGAAAGATCCTGTGTTAGATATTTGGAAAAACCTTCATCTTTTTATGACTATCTGCTTAGAAAATCTGTTAGGGATATCATTTTATTAATCATAAAATCTACTTACACAGCAAGCTGGCTTTATACTGAGGGCAGCTGCAACTGACTTTACTAATTGGATATATGCCAGTAAGGTTGGTTAGAAATAATTTTTTTTCAATTAAAACACAATTGGAATGGTTTGGAGATCTGGGATTAAAGGTACACTGTGGTGAACTATTTGATAAAATGAAAAATCCTCCTGTATAATCATGGCCAGAATAGTTTAGAAGGATACATATGTATGATACTAATTAATATAATCATCATTTGCATATTATCCTGTAATTTACTGAAATAATAGAACAACAATAATCATTGTTACAGTGGTTAAAAAAAGCTTTATTTTATTAGCTTTGAAAGTTGGGGCTTTGTATTTTTTTTTAACAGTAGAGCACATATACCTACTAAAACTTTCTGAATTTAAGTTTTTGTACCTTAATTCTACCTAAAGCATATTGCTTTGACCATATAACCATTGGGAACCCAGGAATTTAAACTGGTTGTTACCTTAATTTTCCTAATTGTCACAAAGCGAAATATTCAAATGCTCACTTACTACTAGTGTTATTGCTTAATGGTATTGACTAAACAACTTGCTAATGGCATGACCATGGGCAACTCATTCAATCTTTCTGGGATTCAGTTTCCTTATCAGTAGAATGAGGAGGTTGGACTAGATTATTCCCTTGTGGCTGTGTCCTGTGATCTTAAGTGCTATGTCAATAAGCATCTTGGTGATTTCATGATAAAACATGCCTATGTATTCCAATTATGCAAAAAACTTGAAACTGTGAGTAAATGGTCATTTTCTGGCCATTTCCATACTGTGATGCTTACACATTAGTCATCCTCCACCTCTTCTCCCAAGAATTCAAACTCTCTCCCTACAATCCTGCCTCTGATAGGTAGCTTTCATCTTATCTTACCAAGAAATATGTTACCATGTCACTTTTTAGGTATTTCCAAACCACAGCACCACATGCATAACTTCCTAGCCCTTTCAATCTCTAATTCCCTTTTATGTGGGGTCTTTGCCTATTAGAATGTATGCTCTTACAGAGCATATGCTGTCTTTATCATTATTTATATCACTGGCACTTAGCATAGTTCCTGTCTCATAGTGCTTGATAAATTTTTTTTTCATTCATCATTCATTTCTGTTATGATCTTTAGCCTTATACTCTTTGAATAAACAGGCATAACTAGAAAACAATTTATGTGAAAAAGATCTGGGAGTTTTAAAATTGCAAGCTTAATGTAAGTCAACATTGTGATATGGCATCCAAAAAAACAAATTGAATTGTTAAGCATTATGAGAAGCATAATGTCATGCCATATCTGGAATAGCGCATTCAATTATGGATGCTAAATTGTAGTAATTTAATATTAATAAGTTGGAAATTCACATTAATGCCACATAAGAATCAGTTGAAGGAAATGGGGGTGTTTAGCCCAGAAAAGGAAGACTTAGACTTAGTTAGCCAATAAATATTTATTAAGCACCTATTATGGACCAGGCACTGTGCTAAGATTCAAATACAAAAATGAAGGACATTTTTTTTGTCCTCAAGGAGCTCACAACCTACTGGGGGGAAGATGAGAACAAATAGAAGGAATAAGGAGGTCAAAAAGCAGAGGAGTTGAGAAGGGAAGGCTTCTCAACTGTGTGGGGCATAAGATGGAAGGCTAAAAGGTAATTTGTTGAGAATCTTTTAATATTAATGGGAATAATGCTATGACTTCATAAAGCCTTTTTTTTCTAAAGACCTCAGAGTGCTCTCCAATAAATTGGATCATGTTTGTTCTACTTATGATACTTCTGTGCAAGTGAACAAAACATTCTTTACATTTACCTTTCTTAGGACTTAATGAGTTAACTGCCTGGCTTCAAAATGAAAACAACTTGAGGTGCCCTACATGAGCTTATTCATGGCTGAAGGTATACATATTAATTTCAATGTGCCAAAATGTGTTAGATTCAATAAATGTTTCCTATTGAAACATAATAGAATAATTACCAAAAGACTTCCTCATTTTATTGGGTAATAAGATTTGGATCACAAAAGCTCTTAATATTTTAGAATGGTAGGTTAAAACTAATTATATGCAACTTAACTGGGATAAATGTAAAGTCTTGCATGTGGGTTCAAAAAATCCACTGTATAAATACAGTACAGAGAAGGTAATATGGCAAGCTCAATATGAATCACTATTGATATGACCGCCAAAAAAGGCTAAGGCAATCTTAGGCACTCTAGGCAAACTAGACTACTAGTTATAACTATATAAGTATATAACTACTAGTTATATCCCAAGCTTAATATGTTGTTTCCTGATATGTCTTATTTATACAAGCCATTTCTGATGCCTGTAATTTACCAACCCTCTTCATTTCTTTCAAAGGCAGCTCAGGTCTAACCTTCTTCACAAAATCTTCCCTGATTCCCCTCCTCTCTCCCATGGTGGTTACACTGTTCTTGTTTTTAAAAAAATTCCTAAATCTCTTTGTCTGATTCTTGCTTTTGCCTTTTTACTCTCCACCTTGTATTAAAATTATATGTGTAAATGCTATATTTCATCAATAGTATGTAAGTTCCTTGAGGGTAGAGACTTTCTTATTTTTGTCTTTATCTCATTTGCACATAACATGTTGTGATAAACTCTATGTCAATCAGGTCTCATCTAGAGTACTATTTCCAATTCTGGGACAATACATTTTAGAAGTCATATTGACCAGGACATAGAGATATCATGTCATAGAGTCTGTGGTGTTTATCCTGGCTGAGAGAAGGCTGAAGGAGGGGGGCATGATTATTGTCTTTAAACATTTATAGAGCTCTCAAGTAAAAATGGAATTATCTTTCTTGGTGGAACTAAGACTTATGGGTAGAAATTACAGGATGGAAGATTTCAGCTTGATCAAGGTGAATTCCCTCACAATTAGAGCTGTCCAAAGTAGAATGAGCTGTTTCAGGAGGTAGTAAGTTTCCTGTTACCATATGGCTTGAAGAAGAATCTAAAGGAGATGTTGGAGGCAAAATTCATGATTTGAATAGGGGTTAGACTAGATGACTTCTGATACTCTTTCACACTCGAAGGCTATAATCTCACAGATACAGATCCTCAAAGATAATTTTTTAGTTGATGATAAATATACAAAATTATGCTGTAGGAAATTCTAAGCAATGATCTTTCGGTGTGTATATATGTGCATATATCATACATATGTATATATACATATCACACACATGTATGAATATAGGTATTATATATATGTGTATGCATGTTAATACACACACATCAAGCTAGGTATCATAAAGAATGACTACAATGAAGGAAGAAGAATAGCAGATGAAATACCCAAAAGTTCACAGAAAACAAAATCCCAGAAAAGAACCAGCATCAAAATCAATGGTTTCAAATGTCTACAGGCAAATGTCCAAAGTTTATGCAACAAGTGAGAGAAACTAGGGGTCATAATGAAAGGAGGCAAATTCAACACTGTAGTATCAGTGAGTTTGAGCAATATAGAATCCATGGCTGGAACATGGTTCTGGATGGGATGGAAGGAAGGAAACAAGCATTCATCAAGTTCTTGTTATTTGCCAGGGACTGTGTTCAGTTCTGGGAATATAAATACAAGCAAAAAGAAAGATGGTCCTGTCCTCAAGAAGCTCACATTCTAATGGGAGAAGATAATACATAAAAAAGAGCTGAAAATCAGGGTGGATGAAACAAGGAAGAGATGAAGGTATTCAGTTCATATCATGATTTTGAAATTCAGAAAGTCAGGAACAGTGTCTGATGGGAAATAAAGGCAGACCAACCTTAGCCTTCTTGTAAAGTGGAGACTTCAGGAGGAGATCACCAAAGAGACAAGGGGCTGGGCTCTGTGAAGGGATATTCCATGATGAATCGGCTACCAGGATGGTGTAATGCTCCAGAGTGAAAAGGCATCAGGTGCTGCAGGAAATTCCAAAATGAGACAATGGGAAAGACATGATTTTGAAGTGTAGGAGGTCAGGAACAGGACTGGGAGGGGAATACTTTATTTTGAATGTAAGAAGAGGTATTCCATGGAACATATTTAGGATTGCTCATCCTGGTTTCGGTCAGTCATATTTACTTGTGCACTCAGGTGTCATAGCTTGTTGTTGAAGGACATGGATTCTTTGAAGTGTTGAAGTGATTGACCTGTCTTTGTTGAGCCAGTGGAGTCAATGACTTCTTGTACTTTCAAAAAGTTTCCAGATTTAATTCTTGCTTTGTCTCTTTTGTGTAGCAAGTGGTACTCTCAGTTCTCACAAAGAGGGTGAGGTGGGATTACCTTTGCTCTTTGCCCTCACCCTATCACCTCTCCTACATAGAGCATGGACTCAGCTAGGAAATCTTGTATCTGTGCCTCTTCTAAATTTTTTTTTGCTTTGTATTTCTTCTGCTGAATAGATTATTGAGGGTTTATGGAGTGTTCAGGAGGACTAGCACCTCTGGTGTGAGGGCTTACTGAGCCCTTTTCAGGGATGCTTATCCAACTTTGGTGTTCACCTGATTTACCCAACTCTTACCTGTGGTTCCAAGAAGCTGTAGCATGTATATCAGCCACATCTCAATAAATCATCTCAGCAGACAGGCTAACTCAGGTGAAAGGTAAACAACAGGCCCTAAACTGTTTGGTGAGTTAGGGGGATATCTACCCCAAGCATGTAAAGGCTTTCCCTGGCAAAATGGGTGGATAAGAACAATTTTTCCAATGTCTACAAAGGCAGCAGAAGCAGGTACTGTGGAGCACTTAGAACTTGGTCAGGCATCAAAGATGCCAAGGTCATCCATTGCATCTAGGGCCATCACCGATTGTCTTTCCTGCTACTGGACTCTGGTGACTCTGGAAGAGAGTGAGACTGATGACTTTGTGCAACTCTGCCTCATTTAAATCCAATTGCAAATCAAGACATCATTCTATGATGTTATTGGTCCTTTTGGAAATGAAGGACAAACAACAATTGAATGAAACACATTCATATGTAACACAAGGTTACATATGTCTAAACTTGGAGATGAGCTTGTGAGTTTAAGAGATCCAGAGGTCTGGGTCCAAAGACTAGAACTGACTGGTGGCAAGGGAAGCTTTTGCATCAGAGAAGTTGACCACTAATTTGTTTCATAAGCTCAAAAATCTGGCCTGTCTTGCCAACAGACATGAACTTTGAAGGATACAGTGCAAACCCAGAGTAAAATGCAAATACGTAAACAGCGGGCCTAAAAATGACTTCTTGTTTAGATGAGCTTTAATTATCAATCTTCCAGGAGATTTCAACAGTAGTTACAATTTGTTACTGAACCTCGTTTTTAAGTCATTCCATCAATAAGCACTATGAGTTTTTTTGAGTCTTTGAGCATTTCTTTTGTGTGTAGGAAATAAATACCAGTCTCATACCTGATTAATACTATATATTGAATAATGCTTTTTGGGATACACTAGATTGAACCAAAATTTAAGCTTTAAATAATTGGTCTCCTAAGTTCTAAGGTAGAATTTTTATGAGACAAAGGGTATGAAAAAAAGGAAACTGGACTTTCTTATTAGAAGCTAATCTCTCTAGGACTAGACCTAGTCTTGACCATGTGTCTGGGTCTAAACACAATGAACTCCTTAGAAAAAGGGATTAGTTGAAGTGTTTTAGCCCCTTGGGTGTAGTAGCACTCCTTCAATGTCAGAAAAACAAGCATGAAGACTCAGGCCACTCTGATAAGGGCCTCATTTCTAAAATATATAGAGAATTAAGTCAAATTTATAAGAAAACAAGTCATTCCCCAATTGATAAGTGGTCAAAGGATATGAACAGACAGTTCTCAGATGAAGAAATTAAAGCCATCTATAGTCATATGAAAAAATGCTCTAAATCACTATTGATTAGAGAAATGCAAATCAAAATAACTCTGAGATACCACATCACACCTATCATAATGGCCAACATAACAAAACAGGAAAATGATAAATGTTGGAGAAGATGTGGGAAAATTGGAACACTAATGCATTGTTGGTGGAGTTGTGAAATGATCCAACCATTTTGGAGAGCAATTTGGAACTATGCCCAAAGGGCTATAAAAATGTGCATACCCTTTGACCCAGCAATAGCCCTTCTAGGGCTATATCCCAAAGAGATCACATAAACAGGAAAAGGGCTTAAATGTACAAAAATATTCATAGCAGCTCTTTTTGCGGTGGCAAAGAATTGGAAATTGAGAGGATGCCCATCAATTGGGGAATGACTGTGCAAGTTGTGGTATATGAATGTGATGGAATACTATTGTGCTATAAGAAATGATGAACAGGCTGACTTCAGAAAAACCTGGAAAGACTTGTATGGTCTGATGCTGAGTGAAGTGAGCAGAACCAAGACAACATTGTACATAGTAACAGCCACGTTGTGTGATGACTAATATTGATAAACTTAACCCTTCCTGGCAATATGAGGATCTAAGACATCTCCAGAGGCCTTGTGATGGAAAATGTTATCCACACCCAAAGAAAGAACTATGGAAGCCGAATTGTTATTTTTTTTCTCTTCTGTTGAGTTTTGTTTCCTCTTTCTGGTGGTTCTTCCTACTGGTTTTAATTTCTACTTACAACATCACTAATGTGAAAATATGTTTAATATGAATGTAAATGTATAGCCTAAATCAGATTGAGCGCCATCTTGGGGAGAGTGGTGGAGAGGAAGGGGAAGAAAAATTTTAAACTCAAAAGCATATGGAAGTGATTATTGATAAATCAAAATAAATTAATAAAAAAAAGACTCAGGCCAATTGCCACTTCCTGTAAGAAAACTTTATTGATCCCAATAACTATTAAGACTTCCCCACTTTTCCCATCATTACACTTGTTTGCCATCTCTTTTGATTGGATGTAATCTTCTTCAGAGTAGGTACTGTTTCACTTTTGTCTTTGTAACTCCAATACTTAGCCCCTGCCTAGAACATAGTAGGAGCTTAATAAATGCTTGTTAATTGATTTTGAACATTGTATTTTAAGAAAGTAAAATCATCTGAGGAAATTAAGTTACCAGAGCCAAGAAGCATGGTAAGATAAATGGAGGGAGGAACAGTGACTTATTTAATCAGAGTATCCTGTACTCAAAGATTTATAATACAGACTACCTGGACAGAAAGAGTAAAGAAAGGAGGAGTTTAGGAAAGCCTGACATCATACAAAAGTATAATAAAAGAGTAACAAGAGATTTCAATTATTGAGACTAGAGGTTGGTCAACTATGGCCCATGAGCCAAATCTGTCCCACCAACTGTTTTTGCACAGTTTATGAGTTAAGAATGGTTTTTACATTTTACTGTCCTTAGCTCAGGGGTTATACAAAAACAGATGATGGGCTGGATTTGGCCTGTGGATCGAAAAATAATTTGTCAACCTTCGACCTCGAGTCCTCTTTTATTAAGGGAATTTGTTCTGTGAAGTTTGGATTCAGTCAAAGGGCCGCACTTGAGGACCTAGAGGGCCACATGTGGCCTCGAGGCCACAAGTTCCCTACCCCTGATCTAGACCCTCCTAAAGCATTTTCTCTGACAAAACATCTAATAACTTTTTTTTTTTAGGCAATTGGGGTTAAGTGACTTGCCCAGGGTCACACAGCTAGTTAGTGACAAGTGTTTGGTCTGAGGCCATATTTGAACTCAGGTCTCCTGACTTCCAGGCCGGTGCTCGGCCCACTGCACCACCTAGCGGCCCCAGCTAATAACTTTTAATGGCTTAATGATAAACATTATTTCATCTTCATTCTGTCCCAGCATTAAACTCAAATTCATATAATAGAGTGCTAGTGTTAGAACTGCCTCCAACATTTCACATAGTTATAGCAGGTTAGGATTAAATGATGCATTTGCAAAACATTGAACAGTTAACAAAAGGAGTCATACTATCAAACAGCAATTCTTGAAGATCATCTGCTACACTATAGAGAGTATTGCCAACAGGTTGTGTTCTACCTCATTGGAAAGGGTACTGGTGTAGAGAAAGTTGTGGATCTTTGAAATTTGCTGTGTTCATGATTCTGTGGTGTTTTCTGTAGAATATTTTCCAAAGATTTGACAATGTTCTTTATCTTTTTTATCTTTTTTATTTTAATTGTATTTTATTTTTTTTTCCAATTACATGTAGAGATAGTTTTCAACCTTCTCTTTTATAAGATTTTGGGTTCCAAATTTTTTCACCCTCCTACTCTTCAAGACTACGTGCAATCTGATGTAGGCTTTACATGTACAATCATATTAAACATATTAAACAATCCACATTAATCATGTACTGAAAGAAGAATCAACGCAAAAGGGAAAAATCACAAGAAAGAAAAAAACAAACAAACAAAAAAAGAGAAAGAGTATGCTTTGACCTGCATTCAGACTCCATAGTTCTTTTTCTGGATGTGGATAACATTTTCCATCATGAGTCTTTTGGAATTGTCTTAGATCATTGTATTGCTGAGAAGAGCTAAGTCTATCAAAGTTGGTCATCATACAATTCTGCTATTACTGTGTACAATGTTCTCCTGGTTCTGCTCACTTCACTCAGTATCAGTTCATATAAGTCTTTCCAGGTTTTTCTGAAGTCTACCTGCTCATCATTTCTTATAGCACAATAGTATTCCATTATATTCATATAACACAACTTGTTCAGCCATTCCACAATTGATGGGCATCCCCTCAATTTCCAATTCTTGGCCACCACAAAAAGAGATTCTATAAATATTTTTGTACATGTGGGTCCTTTTCCCTTTTTTATGTTCTCTTTGGGATACAGACTAGTAATGTTATTATTGGATCAAAGGGTATGCACAGTTTTATAGCCCTTTGAGAATAGTTCCAAATTGCTCTCCAGAATGATTGGATCAGTTCACAACACCACCAACAACGCATGAGTGTTCCAATTTTCCTACATCTTTTTTCAACATTTATCATTTTCCCTTTTTGCCATATTAGCTGGTCTGATGTGTGAGGTGGTACCTCAGAGCTATTTTAATTTTCATTTCTCTAATCAAGGTGCTTTAGAGTATTTTTCATCTGACTACAGGTAGCTTTAAATTCTTCATCTGAAAACTGCCTGTTTATCTTTGACCATTTATCAATTGGGGAATGAATTGTATTCTTATAAATTTGACTCTGTTCTCTGGATATTTTAGGAATAAGACCTTTATCAGAGACACTGGCTATTAAAAGTGTTTCCCAGATTTCTGCTTTTCTTCTGATCTTAGTTGCATTGGCTTTGTTTGTGCAAAACCTTTTTAATTTAAAGTAATCAAAATTATACAATTTGAATTTCATAATGTTCTCTATCTCTTGTTTGGTCATAAATCTTTCCCTTCTCCATAGATCTGACAGGTAAACATTCATTACTCTCCTAATTTGCTTAAGGTATTACCCTTCATGTCTAAATTATGTTCGCATTTGAACTTTATCTTGGTATAGGGCATGAGATGAATTCCCGCTATACTATTTTCCAGTTTTCCCGGGAGTTTTTGTCAAATAATGAGTTCTTATCCCAGAAGCTGGAGTCTTTGGGTTTATCAAACAGTAGATTACTATAGTAGTTGACTACTGTGTCTTGTGCATCTAACCTATTCCACTGATTCATCACTCTATTTCTTAGCCACTACCAAATAGTTTTCATGATTGCTGCATTATAATACAGTTTTAGATCTCTATGGCTATGTCACCTTCTCTTGCAGTTCTTTTCATTGATTCCCTTGATATTCTTGATCTTTTGTTGTTCCAGATAAATTTTGTTATTATTTTTTCTAGCTCTACAAAATTTTTTGGTAATTTGATTGGTGTGGAACTGAATAAGTAAATTAATTTAGGTAAAATTGTCATTTTTCTTATATTAGCTAGGCCTATCTATGAGTAACTGATATTTTCCCAATTATTTAGATCTGACTTTATTTGTGTAAAAAGTATCTTATAATTGTGTTCATATAGTTCTTGGGTTTATCTTGTCAGGTAGACTCCCAAATATTTTATATTGTCTGCAGCTATTTTAAATGGAATTTCTCTTTTTATCTCTTGCTGCTGGGCTTTGTTAGCAATATATAGAAATGCTGATTATTTATGTGGGTTTATTTTATATCCTGCAACTTTTCTAAAGTTATTAATTATTTCAAGTAATTTTTTTAGTTGATTATCTAAGATTCTTTAAGCATACCATCATATCATCTGCAAAGAGTGATAGCTTCGTTTCTTCATTGCCTATTCTAATTCCTTCAATTTCTTCTAAAGTTAGCATTTCTAGTCTACCATATCTAACTTTTCTGAAATTCTATTCACCTCTTTAACTTTCTTGGGTTTTTTTTTGTTACATTTATCTAGTTCTGAGAGGGGGATGTTGAGGGCCTTTACTAGTAGAGTTTTGCTATCTATTTCTTCCTGTAACTCACTTAGCTTCTCCTCTTAAGAATTTGCATGCTATACCATTTGGTGTATATATGTTTAGTATTGATATTAATTCATTGTTTATGGGACCTTTTAGCAAGATATAGTTTTTTTTCTTATCTCTTTTAATTAAATCTATTTTTGCTTTTGCTTTGTCTGAGATCAGGATTGCTACCCCTACTTCTTTTTACTTCAACTGAAGCATAATATATTCTGCTAAAACCTTTTACCTTTATGCAGAGATATTGTGTGTATCTCTCTGCTTCAAATTTGTTTCTTATAAACAACATACTATAGGATTATGATTTTTAATCCACTCTGTATCTGCTTCTGTTTTATGAGAGAGTTCATCTCATTCACATAAGCAGTTACGATTACTAATTATGTCTTTCTCTCCAACCTATTTTCCTCCCTGTTTATACTTTTTTCTCTCCTTTCATCCTTTCCCTCCTCACCAGTGTTTTGTTTCTGACCACCTCCCTTTACTGGCCCTCCTTTCTATCAGCCCCTCTCCCTTTTCTTCCCCCTTTCTTCTCCTACTACCTACAGGGTAAGATAGATTTCTATAACCAACTGAACATGTATGTTATTCCATCTTTGATCCAGATCCAAATCCAAAGAGAACAACATTTAATCAATTCTCACCCCCTCCCTTCTTCTCTTCTACTGTAATAGGTCTTTGCACCTCTTCATTCAATATAATTTACCCTATTCTGCCTCCCCCTTTGTCTTCTCCCAGTACAATTCTTTTTTCTAACTCCTTAATTAATTATTTTTATCATCACATCAAAGTGAAGTTACACCCACACCCTCTGACTATACTCTTTCTAAATGCTGTATTAAAGATACAATTCTCAAGAGTTACAAGTATCTTCCCATGTAGGGATGTAAACAGTTTAACCTTATTGAATAATATGTTTTTTTTCTGTTTACCTTTTTATGCTTCTCTTGAATCTTGTATTTGAAGATCAAATTTTCTGTTCAGCTCTGGTTTTTTCATCAGGAATGATTGAAAGTCCCCTATTTCATTGAATGCCCACCTTTTCCCCTGAAAGATTATGCTCAATTCTGCTGAGTAGTTGATTCTTGGTTGCAATCCAAGTTTCTTTGCCTTCCAGAATATCATATTCCAAGCCCTCTGATCCTTTAAGGTAGAAGCTGCTAAGTCCTGAGTAATCCTGACTGGCTGCTTGCAGTATTTTCTCTTTGACCTGATAATTCTGGAATTTGGCTACAAAAGAGATTCATTTTGGGATCTCTTTCAGGAGGTGATTGGTGGATATTTTCAATGACTATTTTGCCTTCTGGTTCTAGGATATTAGGGAACTTTTCCTTGATAATTTCCTGAAAGATGCTGTCCAGGCTCTTTTTTTATCATGGCTCTCAGGTAGTCTAATACTTTTTTTTTTTGCTTTTTGGTGAGGCAATCGGGGTTAAATGACTTGCCCAGGGTCACACAGCTAGTAAGTATCAAGTGTCTGAGGCTGGATTTGAACTCAGGTAGTCCTGAGCTCTATCCCCTGTGCCACCTAGCTTCCCCCACAATAATTTTTAAATTATCTCTCCTGAATCTATTTTCCAGGCTAATTGTTTTTCCAATGAGGTATTTTACATTTGCCCAATTCTAATTTTTAAGGAATTATTTTCTTCAGCTAGCTTTTGTACCTCCTTTCCTATTTGCCCAATTCTACTTTTTTAAGGAGTTTTTTTTTTCCTTCAGTCAATTTTTGTCCTTACTTTTCCAAGCTGTTGACTGGCTCTTGCATACCTCTCATTTCTTTTCCCAATTTTTCTTCTACCTTTCTTATTTGACTTGTAAAATTCTTCTTGAGCTCTTCCAAAAAGGCTTTTTGGGCTTTGGACCAATTCATATTCCCCTTTGAAGTTTCATATGCAGGTATATTGACAATGTTGTCCTCTTCTGAGTTTTGTTTTGATCTTCCCTGTCACTGTAGAAGCTATCTCCGATCAATGCTCATTTTTGCTTCTTGCTCATCTTGTTTGCCTATTTTCTGGCTTTTAAAGTTGAACTCTCCTGCTGGAGCACAGGGGGAACTGTCCCAAGCTTCTTGTGTTGGGGGCCAGGGGCCTCATCATTGGCTTTGTGTACTGGGGCCTTAGATGCTGGCAGCTGGAGGCTATAGGGATTTGGTAGCTTACCTCATGCAGAGGTGGGGTCCTAGTGGTGGTGTCTGGCATAGGTGGGGTTTTTCTGAGTTTCCCTGGGTCTACACTGAAGCAGGTGGAAGTCTGACCCCTGGAGGATGTCTTTCCACCTCCCATGTGGTGAAGCATGTGAAGGTCTAATCACTGGAGGACAGGTGCCTGCTTGGGGCTGTGCTGAAGCATGTGAAGGTCTGGCTGCTGGAAGAAGCCTGGCTACCTAGGGCTGTGCTGGTGCATATGGTGGTTCTCTGAGCTGGGGTCTGCTGGTTCCCTCAGCTGTGCTAACACATGTGGGGGTCCTGGTGTTGGCAGTTGTCCGCTCTACCACTTTGGGGCTCAGGATCTCCCACTGGTTTATTGTGGTGGGGCTTGCTGCTGGCTTGCTGTAATGCTTCCTATGCTGATATGTGCTCCCCTTTTACCCAAATGAGATGGACCTTTTTTGCTGGTCATCCAAGTCTCCCAGACTAAAAGACTGCTCTACCCTATCTTTCCTCAGGTTCTGCTGTTCCAGGATTTGTTCTGGGATGCTATTTTATGGTTATTTCAAGGTGGATATGGGAGAGGGACAGTGATTTACTGCTTACTCCACCATCTTGGATCCCGGAAGTTCAAGGTTCTTTATTCTTGACGACCTTCCAGTTAAATTGTATAGACTTCATTTACCAATTATTCACTCTATGTCTGTGATATTTCTCTGTTCTATCATTCTAATAATTCTGTTTAAACAAAATAGGAAATCATGTTAGATTGGCATGATTTATTGATCATGGAATTTAAAACTTTTAGAGAACTTAGAAATCAACTTTCTCATGAGGATGAGGAAAATGAAGCTCAGAGAAGTTCAATCAATTATCCAATATTCTATATGTACAAAGTCACAGAATCAGAATTCAAACCTGAATTTCCTAAATGATAAATTCAGTGTTTTTCCCATTACCCTGATCAGCTCTCTTAATTTATACCTCCTTGACTATTTTGCTTCTTCTGAATGAAGAAGCTGGTTTGTTGGGATCATCTCTTCCCTTTGAAGCATTCACACATCTCTTTAATAATATATTCTAGAATTTCAACTGGAATTTTGTGAAACTCATGGACCCAAAGGAGAGATTTCCTAGCCCTGAAAAATCAATCAACAGGATATTTTTAACACATGGCTTTGCCCATACTTACAAATGTTAGCCCTAGTTTTCCTAAAACTGTTTCCACAATACTTGGTCTTCAGCCACACTGCTTTTGTGGTCATACAAAATATGGAGACGTTCAACGATCTGAAACTGTTCAAAAGTGTTATACTGTCTGGGTTTTGCTTTCCACATGCTCATGTTTTTCAATGTTTCAATCCCTTCCTTCTGTTAGGCAGTTGTCAGAATGATTACAAAATGTTCTTTGCAATATGACTGGTGGTACCATTTAAAGATGACTTTTGGTGGATCTTATTTGTGGCTGCCTCCTACCTTTTTTGGCATCTTCGCACCCCAAGCCATGTTCAGTTGCAAAAGGAAATGGAAAACATATTTGTTTAGTCAAGTAACGGGTATGAGTTGTTTGTGCTTGCTTTTTAGGGGGTGATTTGGTATTTATATTGGTTCTCTGATTGCTAGTGCACTTTTGATTCCTTGTTAATGGTGTTTGGAGGGCTGTGAAGAGAACTATAACAGCATAGAGTTATTTTCATAGGCTTCTTTTAAAGTAGCATAATTACCACAAATATTGCCTTAGTCACCCACTGAGACAATCAGAACTTAATTTCAGATGAGGCAGAATCATAAGTAAGAGGAGGGAAGGGTGAAACTGGATAATACTCCTGTCACTGGAAATGGGCCCTTCTTATATTTAAGGAGATCCTCAAACCTTTAGGTGATGGTCTCCATTATCTTGCTTCTAATTACAATTTGGATAAATTGAATGCAGACTTCTTTCTTTGCATAAAATGTTCCCTCTACCATCTACCTACACCCTTCACCTACACAGCCCCCAATTAGAATTTATAATAACAGTCACAGAAGTGGGAAACCTTTTCCATTTATAGCTGTCCTGTATGCATATAAAGAGATTTGGAATCATTCATTATATTCAGCCATTGCTTATAAACCTCCCCAGCCTTTCTTGCACTGTACTATAGAGAGCCTCATATGTCTTTTCTTTCCCCCTTTACTGTGCCCCATTACCTTTACAACCTGTAGAAGCAACTCTTCTCAGCCAGGATATGTATGTCATTGGTTCAAAGCACTAACTTTCTAATCACCTTCTTTGCCATGGAAAATTCTTACACTAACCAGGCATATAATTTAGCATGATAAAAGTAATCCCACTAAGCACAGTTGATTTAATTTTCTAGAAGATTCTTATTTTGTAGAACAGTATTCATCTTCTACAATAACAAAAAAGTTTAAGGACCCATTGTATGTGGAACACTGTGTTAAGTACTAGGGGAGATATAGTTTATTTAAGCCACAGTCCTTGAGCTAGTGGGATTTGAAATCTAGTAAAGGGATGACACTTATTACATAAAGTTATAATGCGTATTACATGATGTTTAGGAAATTATAAAACCAACTGCAAGGAGAGATCATTATTAGTGTAAAGGTAAGATCAAAATCACCTCACCCTATTTTAGGCTGATACCTTAGCTAAGTAAGAACCTGTCTCAAACAATCAATCAGTCAAAGACTTTTGACTAGATGCAAAAAGGTCTTAGTGAGCCATTTGATCAAGTTAAATGATGCCTGACAAATGATCTGTTCCAATTGGCAGTGGGATTTAATTCTGCCCTCTGGTTCCTGACTTTGGGCATTTACCTTTCTTTGTGTTCCCAGCGCTTAGTACAGTGTCTGGTACATACTAGTTGCTTAATAAATATTTATTGCCTGACTTACTAGGTCCTGCATATAAACATCCATTTAGCTGGAATGAGTAGCTTTTCTAGAAATTAAGAATAGGTGCAGCACACCACCATGTAGGAATTGGTGGGGGGGGGGGGCAGATGGGAAAGGCATTAGCTTTAGTCAGGTATCCTTCCATTTAGCCCCTTTGATGGCAGGAGGACCCTTAAGATTCAAAGGGTACAAAAGTATTTATAGCAACTCCTTTTGTAGTGGCCAAAAATTGGAAATTGTGGGGATGCCCATCAACTGAGGAATGACTGAACAAGTTGTGGTATATGAATGTAATGGAATACTATTGTCCTATAAGAAATGATGAGCAGGCAGATTTTAGAAAAACCTGGAAAAGACTTATGTGAACTGATACTGAATGATGTGAGCAGAACTAGCAGAACATTGTAAACAGTAATAGCAATATTGTGTGGTGGTCACCTATGAAAGACTTAGCTCTTCTCAGCAATACAATGATCCAAGACAATTCAAAAAGACTTGTGATGGAAAATGCCATCCACATCCAGATAAAGATCTGATGGAATCTGAATGCAGATTGAAGCATTTCACTGATTTTTTTTGTTTTTTAGTTTTTTCTTTCTTGTGATTTTTCCCTGTTGTTCTGATTCTTCTTTCATAACATGACTATTGTGGACATATGTTTAACATGACTGTACATGCATAAACCTATATCAGACTGCTCGCTGTCTTGGAGAGGGGGGAGGGAGGGAGAAAATTTTGGAACTCAAAATCGTACAGAAATAAATGTTGAAAACTATCTTTAGTTGTAATTGGAAAAAATAAAATATTATTAAATGTTTTTAAAAAAGATTCAAAGGATACAGAGGATGTTAGAGTTCCCATTTTCCCAAAGGTCTCCAAATGGCATCCCAGATTGGCTGGCATCCATGAATTAAAAACAAAAAGGAAGCAGATTCATCATGCTTAAGGAAAACTTAAGCAAACCCACAAATGGGAAAAAGATTTCCAGCAATCAGGAGCACTGTCTTATCCTTCTGAAGTATGTATTCTCTGAGATTGAGTCCACTTTTCCCTGGGTTCTTTGTGTACTTGTAAGAGAATGTATCACAGATATTTGGAGGGATATTTTGTTCCAATTGCTCTTATTGTGCCACTTTACTGAATACCCCTTTCTTAAAGTTACATAAGGTTGGATGACCAAATTGATTCTCATGTGGCAACTTTGGGGGGCAGAATACCAGTAGGGACTTGAGCCATTTACCCTTGACCTTTCATGGGTGCTCCTGGAACAATGAGGGTAAGATTACTTTCCACTTGGACTGTGTATATGTTTGTACCATTTTTTGCATGTTTTCTCCTTAATTAAAGATAAATCTCCTCACATTTCAAATCCTCGAGGGCTGAGACCATGTTTTTGCCTCTTTTTTTTTAACATATCCCCAGTACTTAGCACGATATCTAGCATATAGTATTATATGCTTAATAAATTTTTGTTGACTGACTCATTGACTGGATCCTAAGGAAATATGGTCAGATTATAGATAGTATGCTGGTAAAGGTCTCTGAGACTATCTAATATAATCTGCTTAATCTACAGATTGAGGAAGTGAGGCCTAGGAGGGTAAAGTGATTTCACTGAAGTCATACAAATGTCATATGCAAGATGTGATCTTGATCTGACTCCAGTGTGCTTTCCATTGAGTTACACTGCTTCTAAATTTAAAAGGGGGGCTACAACAACTTTTTCTTTTTTTGCCATTCCCATTAAATTTTGTGATTGTTAATGGGCTCTTTTTGGATCGATCACATTTCTTTCAGGCCCTGGACTTTTGGACTCCTTACAGTTTTCATGGCTGGATTGCAAAACCACAAACTGAAATAGCTATAGTAAAAGAATCTGGAAGAACCTTTGTAAAAGGAGCTTGAGAAAACAAGACACCATTTCTAATGGAAGCTTTGTTCAGAATGCATTTTTTGCAGAAGCTTCTTGCTTCATGATTCCTTCTGCCACTGGAGGTTGGTGCCATAAAGTTAGCCTGCTGGAACTCCCAGTTCTTTTGCCCAATCATCTTGCCCAAATTTTGTGAAAAGCAAGAAAAAAGCTTCCTTGCCATTGCATTTCCACCAACCTCTGATGAAAACTCAGGTTGTCAGAGGCCAAAAGTGCTCTGGGCAAGCATTGCATTTTAAAAAGTTTCCAAAAAATCTAGCAAATGTATGATCTGTGTATGAGGATGGATTTGAGCACTGGACTCTTAATTTTTCTCCTAACATTACTGCAGGATCCTCTGAGTAATCAGATGTAAGGCTTTGTAGTGCTATACCATTTTGGATAATGATCTTATTTCCCATTATTATTTTGGTTTTTAAGAGACTGATTCATTAAGCTAAAACTAGATTCACAACCAGATTATCCCACTGAAAAAGACCTTTGAAATCATCATCTTTGAGTTCTATAACCATCAGCTTGACCTTAAGCTTATCATATTTTATGTATTTTATTTTTTTTGTGTCCTATACAGTGCCTAATGTTCTAGACACACAATAAGGCCTTTAATCAATCATTTTACCCTAATATCTACCCTTATCAGATCTTACAAATTCAACCACTTTCTTTTGGCATAGGAATCATATTGGACATGCCCGTTAAGATATAATGTTGATCAATAGTAGCAATGAGTCCATTTAAATTGCATAACACGACAATATAATTTTTTTTCCTTTCCTCATATAAAGTTGTCAAATCAAGGTCTTTATCACTGGGGCTCATGTGGTTTAGTTTCAAAGAAGGATTAAACATTCCTGAATCCTTGCCATATTCCAATTAGCAAAAGGAAAATGCTGTTGTGTAGTGTATTCCATTGTATAAAATTTGTGTGTCAATTCAAGTTAATGGAACACTTGGGAATTTGCTATCAGAACTGCAAGATGTAATTAATAGGACAATGGGCCTGCACGTTCCAGTGAGAAGGGAATGATTGCTCACTTTAGGGAGGTTCTATCATTGTTCTCTGGCTAAAAGGGTCTTATTTATTTCTTTGTAACTGCATTCTAAATGGCAACCTGGAGTTCTCAGTGAGGCCTGTCAGTATTCCCTACTGACTAATGCTTTCACATTAAATTTTGTTTTCTTTTTTAAACAACTGAAACTCAGCCAAAAGGTAGTCACTCTATTCAACATAAGTAGCACAATTAAATATTCCTAAAGTGGAATTTTCCCCCTAGCCTGCTTTGGACAACATCATATTTGGCAATAATTAATTAGAATAAAACCTCCTTTCCAAAATTTGTAATTCTTAGTCTGGTTTACTCACTCAGATTTAACATATTTTATGAGAAGCTTTGGCCCATTTTGGCAAACAGTTCGATAGGTTAAATTCAGAATGGATGCAAGACTAGCCAAGGATCAGGGGGTCTGGAGAATAATTTGATTTTGAGATCAATGCATAAATCAATAAACAGGTCTTTATTAAGTGCCTTATATAGCCCAGACACAGTGCTAGGCTTTGGAGATATGGAGACAAAAACAAAGCAGCCTGTCCTCAGGGAGCTCATGTTCCATGACATGCAATTAAGTCCATTATTTTTAGATTATTAAATTTGATCACCTACCAGATTTTCATGGCTTCATGTGTTTGTACCTTGCTTTAAGCACCCTCCCCCAAAAAATAATCATTCCAGTACTAAGCACACTTGTCTTGAACGTAGTAAGTACTTTAATACATGCTTGTTGTCTTGAATTGCTCCTACAAAGTTGTTTTTAAATCCATTTAATACATTTAATTCTATTTTAAATCCACTGAGCCAATTGAAAGGTAACTGATGTTTAGAATACCTGGGCTCAGTTCCTGTCTCTGACACAAACCATCTGTGTGACCATGGATGAGTCAATTTATCTGAACAGTCCTCATCTATATAAATGAGGGGAATTGGAGCAGAAATCCCTCCAGCTTCCTTTCAGCTCTAGAGCTACATGATCTGATGACCCTAATGTGGTAGCCAGGACACTGGCTCACTCTCCCTGAGCCAGGCCAGATCAGTCTAAGGGTTCCGGGGTACCCTGAGGGATTGGAGTGTCTCTTTTCTTTGTTGCCATTTGCTTAAGTGCCCACTGGCTGTTTCCCCCCATCCTTAAGTGCTGGTGAAGTTCCACTTAGCCACTTAACATCAATTAGCTTTTTACAAAGGGATAGTTATTTAGAAGATATAAGAAAAAACCAGATAAAAACATCTCCTCCAAATTCTTAGTTCAGTTTCTCCATAACAGTGGTCTCCCTATGTTCACATCCTGATTACAATTGACAGCCAGATGAGTCCTTGTCTTAGCTCTCCTCATCTAGTTCTTGATGGCCACTCTCAAGGTCACTCCTTGGTCTTTGAAGCATCTATGCTGTACCCCTGGCAAAACTTGGCCTGGACCAAGACTCCCAAATTCCTATGACTTACTCTCATGACCCCCAGATTAACCTCCTTCATCAATAATGGAAGAAAAAAAAATCACAGTAGCCATAGAAGGGAATAAACATTTATTGAGTACATACTATCTGCCAGGCACTTTTACAAATATCATATTTAATCCTCACAATAGCCCGAAATGTAAGTGCTATTATTATTCCCATTTTAGAGTTGAGGCAATTGAGGCAACAGAGGTTAAAGGACTTGTTGAGGGTCACAGGCAGTTAAGGATTTGAACTGAGGTCTTTATTACTCCAAGACCAGCATTCTATCCACTAAGCTACAAGGTGCCATGGACTGGAGCCTTTTCATGGGGCCACAAGGCCTCTTTCCTTATAGCGTTGTCTGTCCTTGGATGCCATGAGCAAAGGAGTCATCAAAATCTCTCAAGTGTGCAACTGAAGACAAATCTCGACTAAATTGCAGGACTCCACGTGTGCAACTGAAGACAAATCTCAACTAAATTGCAGGACTCCACAGCTAATGAAAAAGTTTCCTCTTTCCCATGTGGTTAGTCAATCAGAACTAGTTACAGAACCTCCAACATGCTTCTCAGCTTCTACAAAGCACTTCCATTCCATGTCATTACGACTCTCCTAGAAGCAGGTTCTTCAATCATCTTGTGAAGGGACACTGTGCATATACCAGATCCCCATTACAGTAATACTGGGTTCAAGTCCTTTCTTTGATACACACTACTGTTGTTTGACCTCAGATATGTCACTTAAACCTCCTCAGCCTCAGTTTTCTCTGAGGAAATGTACCCAAGACTGAGTTTCTTATTTGCATCAGTAAAAAGGATTTCTAAACTAGCATTCTTTACACTGAAGAAACCACAAATCCCATCCCTTCTCTTTTGCAATAATATGGAACCCTCAGTGAAGAAACTCCTTTTATTTTCATGCAGAAAAGCAACTGTTCAGCAATTTAGTCTTAGAGAGTGACCTGGTAACATTGAGAGGTTAAGTGATTTGTCCAAGGTCACATGGCAATCATGTACCAGAGGTAAGCTTTGAACTTAGATCTTCCTGACTTTGAGTCCAGCACTCTATCCACTAGGCCACATTGGTTCTCCATTCCAAATTTACAGGTGAGGAAACAGAGGCATAGAATCTTCTATGTGACTTATTTAAGGTCACACAGCTAATAAATTGGTTGGCGTTAGATTGGAGTTAGATAAAATAGATTGGTTGTCTGACTCTAAATCCAACACTTTCCACTATACCATGCTTTCTTATGTAAGACTTCAGCAACTGATAAGATCTTTTTGGAATGTAGAATATATACATGTCACTTCTAGTTTGGAATAATCTACAATATTAGGGAGTTAAAGCATTCAACATATAACAGAGGGAATTTGGTCATCTGTTCTCATCAACTGGAAATGTTACAGTAAAAGATTAGCTATTTGATTAGATATTATTACCAGAATGTTTTTCTAATCAAGAACTCTGCATGTTATTAGCTAACTCTAAAAAATTAAGAAAATATGGCAATTTAAATAGAACTAGCTCATGAATGAAAGATTAAAATTAAGCTATGGGACATGGGAAACATTGAATAGCACTAATCCAGGTTCAAGTGATATCTTCTTTTCCTCTAAGTGATGACCTCTGGATTCCATGCATAAATTATTAACAGTTTGAATCCTTCGATTCAGTCCATGCATTTTAATTCTTTCCAGCCACAGACCCAGTGATTAGCAACCCAGTGCTGGAGGCAAACAGGAGCAGCTGTTATGAGCCAAGCTGTTTCCACCTGACCCATGTTGTGTGAAGGTTTCTGAGAAAACTCTGACTCACTTCTAAGATATATCTGATTCATGTTTAGCCAGAGTCTGTTGGAGTTGTAAGAACCAATTTTTACATTTTCATTGTGAGCATTAATATCTTGGAAATCAGCAACTGTTACAAATCGAAACTTGATTTATTGTTTTGTGGATTGTCTCTAGACTTAAAAATGATAGAGAAAATACTAATTATATTTATGAAGCTTAAAAGTGTGTTCTACATAATTTTTTTAGGGGAGTTGGTTATTAAATGTTTACTAACACATCTCTGTGTTTAGCACTTCTCTATGTATCACACAGGTTTTAACCTTACTCAAAATTAGGGAACCACCCCCTAATAAACAATATTTATCCTTCCCTTCCAATTTCCATTCCACGGCACTGTGTCTGTCTCTACAGACTTGGAAACTAGACTATCTTAACTACCGTTGGAATATGACAAAAAATTAAGACTCCCGAGTCAGTAGGGAAAGAACTGAGATAGCAAAAGAAAAGAAATTGGAATAATCTTTACCCATCTTTGTACCACACAGATTTGGAGAAGTGGAAAAGGGGAATAGAAGGGCAATGGAAAAGGAAATGAGAACTAGAGAAGAGGAAGAGATGGCAGAAGTGGGAAGGGTGCTCAAGAGAGATCTGTTCCTGTTTAGTAGATGGCAAGAAGCAAGGTGGTATAATGTATAGAGAATTGTCCTTGGGATCAGGAAGACCTGGTTCATTTCCTCCCTCTGATCCATGCCATCTGTGTAAGCCTTGACAGGCAAGTCACTGTAACCTATCAGTGCTCTTGGAAACTTTCTAAGATTATAGAAACTGCAGAGAAAGTGTCTTCCTATTTTGTAGAGATACTTTCTTCATTTGAGAGATCTCTTTACTGATTAAATAATAGATCCACTGTCTATTCCCTATCCTTAGGAAAAGGAAAGAGGAATTTAAGTGCCCAGAAGAAAACTGCACCACTACCCCTCCCTGAGTATACCCTTGGGAGAAAAATTCCTTGATCTACCTTAGCTGGAAATATGATTGTCAGGGTATGAATTTTAAATACTCTGGCCTGTTGTAGTCCTGATTTCAGTATTTTTCCCAGGCTTTATCTCTTTGCCCAATCCATGTGGGTATAGAGACAGGAGATGAGCTGTTTTTCATTTCTGACTTCTCTGTGGGGAAATGATTAAGACTAAACCCATGACTATGTAGAATGTAATGGAAGTTTACTCCGTGCTGGCTAATCCCTTGGGTTGTGTTCACATCTTATCTGCCTGCTGTGCTAAAGTAGGAAGTCCATGTATAAATTATTATTTGGGGGTATCTAAAGTGATTATAGAATCACCAAGTTGCTTGATGTTCCTTCATGTTACGGAAATAAATCAAGGTCTCTTTTGACATTCATGAAGACATGAAGATGTGGAGAGAAACCCCTTTGTTCCTAATTATTTGAGCAAGGATGGCAAAGGGGCTCCAGTTCATGCCACAGGGGATTTGACTAAAGGGATTGGTGATGTTTAGCCTGGAGAAAAGATGATTTAAGGAGTTAAGGTAGTTGTCTTCAAGTGTTTGAAGTGTTCACACCTAGACTGAGGGCTAGTCTTGTCCTGCTTGGCCCCAATGGGCAGAATTAGAGCGTATGGGTAGAAGTTACAAAGAAACAAATTTAAACTTGTCTGGAAAAAGTTTTTAAAATATAGAGCTGGTTTCTGTTGTTTAAGAAAAAAAAATAAAGCTTAAGGCAAATGAATGCATCCACAAATGGCCTGTTCAAATTCCTGATGCTGAATTGAATGCTTGGTGCCACACATAAGGTCTGAGATCCAATGATTCCCTTGGGTGTTAGCGCTCAAGGTGTTACTCCTATTCCTCCTCCTGGGGGAAACACTATAGTGCCCTCTTCCCCTGACCCTTCAGCCACAGTTATCTATATTCTCAAATCTATTATATCTATAGTAATACTTGAGCAGCATGAGAAAAGTATGGTTTAAATATCCTGCTTTAAACCACATATTGGAACGACTATCAGGTTTGGAGTCAGATGACCTGAGTTCAAATCTTGCTTCAGATATTTGGTATTTGAACCATCTTGGGTACATGATTTAACCTTCTGGAAGCTGAACCCCACTCTAAGTTGAAGTGGAGCAACTCAATCAAACAATCAATCAATCAAGTATTTGTTAAGTGCTTACTATGAAGAGCAAAGACTGAAAGGGGACAAGATAGCTATATGCCAGGTACTATGCTAGAAGTAGGATTATAAATACAAAAAATAAACATTCCCTGCCCTTAAGAAGCCTACATTCTACTGGGGGAGTTGGCATGTAGAGATACAAGCAAAATTAATATGTTAACACAGTGGGATTGGCTGGCTGTGTGGGGTGGGGTGGAGAGGTGGTTCCCATAGCAGCTAGGGCAACGTGAAAGGCCTGATGTAGATAGTAGCATTTGAACCGAGCTTTGAAGGAGACAGATTCCAAGAAGCCAATGTGAGGAGGGAGTGCATGTCCTCACCTTCATCAAAAACCACAAATGTCAGGAAAGCAGCATTGGTACAACTGGCTGGCTTGGTAACCTCTTGTAAATTGTCTCCAGTAAAGCTGACTTCAATTTTCACCTTCCCATCTAGCCTTGCCCTTCCTGCTGCCATGTTCACCACTACTTCAAACCTGCTTCCTACATGAATGGTCTATTTAAGTCCGTGACTTTGATTCTACTTCACACTGCAATAGAAGTCTAAGCCTTCCTGTTCTTCATATTCATCCACAGCATGATAATATTCCATTACATTCATATACTACAACCCTCAGATTGATCTACAGAAGAACTTGTATCACGTAAAAGAACATTTTTAATAAAAAAAAAAAGGTAGAAAATTTAAGATTTTATCTGGTTTTGTGACAGTGGAACACAAGATAGACAATACTTATATCCAAGCATTCCATATTGCAAATATATAGCTTGACAATGATAATTTTTATTTTCTTCTAATAATGGATCACTTTGACTTTTCTATGAGGGAAAATTTAAATTTTCTTTTTTTTACTGTAGAAGATAGGATTTTATTTTTTAACTTATAAATATTTTATTTTTTAATTACATGTAAAAATAATTTTTAAAATTTGTTTTTTAAAACTTTGAGTTCCAAACTTTCTCCCTTCCTTCCTCCCCTCCCCCATCATTGAGAAGGCAAGCAATTTGAGATAGGTTATATATGTGCAGTTATGCAAAACACATTTCCATATTAGGCATATTGAACTAAGAAAGAAAACACAGACCAAAAAAACCCAAGAAAAATTAAATTAAAAAAAGTATGCTTTGGGGCAGAGCCAAGATGAAGGAGTAAAAGCAATGACTTGCTTGAGCTGTCCCCCAAACCCCTCCAAATACCTATAAAAATGGCTCTAAACAAATTCTAAAGTAGCAGAACCCACAAAAAGATGAAATGAAACAAATTTCCAGCCCAAGACAACCTGGATGGTTGATCGGAAAGGTATATCACACCAGGCAGGGAGAAGAGTGCAGTTTGGCTTGGGCGTGCAGGCCACAGCAAACCTGGAGTAGGCCTCAGAGGACTGAATCACAGGCAGCTGTGGTGGTTTCCATAACTCTCATCCCACGAACACCAAAGACAACTTAGAAGGTCAGTGGGAAAAGTCTGTTTCCGCGGTGAGAGAGAGAAGCACCATGGTCTCAGCTCCAGTCCCCGAACTTGACCCGGGGGCGGCTGCTACCTCCTGAGCTTCTCATCCACAGACTGAGAGGGGGATCTAGTGGCTGATCAGAGGGGGATTGTAGCAATCTCTCTGCTGGTGCAGGATTCTCTTGCTTTGTCTGTGCTTAGATCTGGGTCACAGTTCTGGGTGGTTGTCCTGGGGTGAGGAGGAGTGCTGACATGGTGGAGCTTGTAGTGGTGGTGGAGAGGGAATCCTCCTCACAGTTCCAAGACAGAAAAGAGTGCTTGTGGTCACTCATAGAACAGAGCACAGGCCAGGAAAGGAGTAAACACCTTGCCCTTGATCATAGCACCTTGGAAGAACTGAAAATTTATAGGTCCCTAGAAGTATTTCTGAAAACAGCTGCACAAAACCCCCAAAGCTGGGAACAGTACATTCTTCACATTGGAAACAGACTCCTACCTTAACAAAGAGTTTATAACTTAAGTAATTGACTGGGGTCATGAGCAAGCAGCGCAAAAAGAGTCAGACTATATTATCTTACTTTGGTGACAAAGAAGATCAAAACATACAACCAGAAGAAGACAACAAAGCCAAGGCTCCTACATCCAAAGCCTCCAAGAAAAATATGAATTGATCCCAGGCCATGGAAGAACTCAAAAAGGATTTTGAGAAGCAAGTATGAGAAGTAGAGGAAAAACTGAGCATGATGCTAAAGGAGGCCCCCCAAAAATACTGAAGAAAATAACATCTTAAAAATAGCCTAACTCAAATGGCAAAAGAGGTCCAAAAAGCCAATGAGGAGAGGAATGCCCTAAAAAGTAAAATTGGCCAAATGGAAAAGGAAGTCCAAAACTTATTGAAGAAAATACTTCCTTAAAAATTAGAATGGAGCAATTAGAAGCTAGTGACTTTATGAGAAATCAAGGCACTTTAAAACTAATCCAAAAGAATGAAAAAATAGAAAAGAATGTAAAATATCTCATTGGAAAAACAACTGACCTGGAAAATAGATCCAGGAGAGAGAATTTAAAAATTATTGGACTATCTGAAAGCCATGATCAAAAAAAGAGCCTAGACATCATCTTTCAAGAAATTATCAAGAAAAACTGCCCTGATATTTTAGAACCAGAGGGCAAAATAGAAATTTAAAGAACCCATTGATCATTTCCTGAAAGAGATCCCCAAAGGAAAACTCCTAGCAATATTGTAGCCAAATTCCAAAATTCCTAAGTCAAGGAGAAAATATTGCAAGTAGCCAGAAATAAACAATTCAAGTATTGTGGAAACACAATCAGAGTAACACAAGATTTAGCAGCTTCTACACTAAGGGACCAGAGGGCAGGGAGTATGATATTCCAGAAGGCAAAGGAGATAGGATTACAACCAAGAATCACCTACCCAGCAAAACTGAGTATAATCTTTCAGGGTAAAAGATGGTCATTCAGTGAAACATGGGACTTTCAAGCATTCTTGAAGAAAAGACCAGAGCTGAATAGAAAATTTAACTTTCAAATACAAGACTCAAGTGGAACATGAAGAGGTAAACAGGAAAGAGAAATCATAAGAGACTTATTAAGGTTGAACTGTTTACATTCCTGCATGGAAAGATGATATTTGTAACTCATGAGTCCTTTGTCAGTATTAGGGTAGTGGGAGGGAAAAATTATATGTTTAGATAGACAGATAGATAGTTAGATTGATAGATAGATAGATGGTACAGGGTGAGTTGAAGATGAAGGGGTGATATCTGGAAAATAAAATTAAGGGGTGAGAGAGGATTATACTAGGAGAAGGAGAAAGGGAGAGGTAGAATGGGGCAAATTATCTCATATGAAACAGACAAGAAAAGACTTTTACAGTGGAGGGGAAATGGGGGAAGGTGAAAGGGAATGAGTGAATCTTATTCTCATAGGATTTGGCTTAAAGAGGGAATAACATACACAATGGGGTATGGAAATTTATCTTACCCTACAGGAAAATAAGAGGGGGAAGGGGACAAAACAGCAGGGGGTTGATAGAGGGGAGAACAAATTGGGGGAGGGGATAATCAGAAGCAAACATTTCTGAGGAGGGACAGGGTCAAAAGAGAGAATAGAATAAATGGGGGTAGGATAGGATGAAGGGAAATATACTTAGTTTTTCACAACAGGACTACTATAGAAGTATTTTGCATGACTACACATCTATAACCTGTATTGAGATGCTTGCCTTTTCAATGAGGGTGGGTGGGGAGTGAGGAAGGGAGAAAATTTGTAACCCAAAGTTTTAAAAACACATGTTAAAAAATAAAATAAAATAAAAACTATTCTTTGATCTGCATTCAGAATCCATCAATTCTTTCTCTGAAGATGGATAGTATTTGTCATCATAAGTCTTTTGGAATTTTTTTGGATCATTTTATTTCTGAGAATAGCTAAGTCATTCACAGTTCTTCATTATACAATATTGCTGTTACTGTGTACAATGTTCTTTTATCCACCACTGCAGATCCCAACCCTTCTATTAGTTGACCTTCTTTGTGAAATCCTAGGTCCAAAAAAAAATTCAATACCTGTTGGTCAGCCTGATCCATGGGTCTCTCAGAACTTAACAGGGCTCCTTCTTAGATGATAGCTGAAGAGACCCTTACCAAAGCCCAGTCAGAGTAAGTGTTTCCTTCACATAATCTTTGAGAACCCAAGGCTGCTGCAATGAGATATTGGAGGACTCCAAAGCAGGAATACTGAGAACATTAAAACATCCTTCACCCCATCATAATCTTTTTTTTTAACATTTCAATGTGTCTTCAATATATAGAGTTCCTCTTAAAGTAAAATGACTTTATTATTCCCACTTTAGAGATGATAGAATAGAAGCTCAGGAAGGTTGAGAATTATCCAAGTTTACATGGTCAGTTGATAACAGAGTTGGGACCAGAATGTGCATTTTGAGAGTGAACAATCAGGACTGCCATTGGGGCTATCTCTGTAATACTGCCATGAAAAAAAAAAAGTAACTTAAGCCTAAACCTAACGGGAATCTGGGTGGCTCAGTACATAGAATGCCAGGCCTGGAATCAGGAAGACCTTATTTCAAATTTGATCTCAGCTAGCTGTGTGACCCTGGGCAAGTCACTTAAACCCTGTTTGCCTCAGTTTCCTCATCTATAAAATGAGCTGGAGAAGGAAATGGCAAACCATTCCAGTATTCAGCTGAGAAAAAGGTAGACTCCTTACCATTCCCATTCAGTTTTTTATCAGAGGTCTATAATATCCAATTTTTCTAAGATTCTATTCATCTCCTTGGCTTCTTTCTTATTTATTTTATGTTTAGATTCATCTAGCTTTGAAAGGGGAATGTTGAGTTCCCCCCAAACCCCAGTATATTTTATTTTCTATTTCTTCCTGTACTTCAATTGATTTTTGCTTTAAGAATTTGCCACTTGGTGCATATATATATACATAGTATTGATATTCATTTTTTATGGTTCCCTTTAGCAAGACATAGATTCTTTGCTTATCCCTTTTAATTAGGTACATTTTTACTTTTCTTTGTCTGAGATCATAATTGCTACCCCCGTATTTTTTACTTCAGCTGAAGCATAATAGATTCTGCTCCAGCTCCTTATTTTGACTTCATGTATGTGTCTCTCTGTTTCAAGTATATAATCTTGTAAACAACATATTGTTGGGTTCTGGTTTCTTATCCATTCTGCTATTTGTTTCCATTTTATGAGTGAGTTCATCCCATTCATATTCACAGTTATGATTACTAACTTTGCATTTCGCTGTATCTTGTTTTCTTTTGTTTATCCTTCTACCTCTCTTTCTATCCTGTCCCTCTTCTCTAGTCTGTTTCACGAATGATGACTGCCTTTTTTTAAAAAATCTACCTTCCCTTTTATAACTTCCCTACTTCTTGTCACCTTGCCCTCCTGCTTCCCTGTTGGGTTAGATAGATTTTGATTACCAATTAAGTATGTTTATATATTTTCCTTCTTTGAACCAATGTAATGTGAGTAATGCTCAAGAGTTGCCCACCTGCTACCCTAACATTTCCCCCTCTATTGTAAAAGCTCTTCCTTGTGTGCCTCTTTTATATGAGATACTTTTCTCCATTCTTTCTCTCTGTCCCTCTTTCTCCCAAGGTATCCCTTTTTCTCACCTGTCATTTTTTTTTAGTTTTTTTATTATATGAAATTTTTAAAAAAGGGTTTGCACAAACACAACTAATGCAGCCAAAATTAGAAGAAAAGCAGACAACTGGGGGAAAATTTTATAGCAATTTTCTCTGATAAAGGTTTCATTTCTCAACTACATATGGAAATGAGTCAAATTTATAAAAATAAAAGCCATTCCCCAGTTGCTAAATGGTCAAAGGATTTGAATGGGCAATTTTTAAGAAGAAATCAAAGCTATCAATAGTCAAATGAAAAATGCTCTAAATCACTATTAATTAGAGAAATATGGATGAAAACAACTCTGAATTATCATCTCACACCTATCAGATTGACTAATATGACAAGAAAGAAAAATGACAAATGCTGGAGGGGATGTGGAAAAAAATTGGGACATGAATGCACTGTTGGTGGAGCTGTGAACTGGTTCAACCATTCTGAAAAAACAATTTGGAACTATGACCAAAGCTACAAAAGTGTGCATACCCTTTGGTCCAGCAATACCACTACTAGGTCTGTATCCCAAAAAGATCAAATAAAAAGGAAAAGGACCAATATGTAAAAAAAAAAACTTTTACAGCAGTTCTTTTTGAAGTATTAAGGAACTGGAAATTGAAAGGATACTCATTATTTGGAGAATAGCTGAACAAGTTCATAGGATATGATTGTGATTGTGAACAATTGCACTATAAGAAACGATGAAGAGAATGCTTCCCAAAAAACCCGGGAAGGCATATATTAATTGATGCAAAGTGAAATGAGCAGAACCATTGAACAGTGTATACCATAAAAGCAACGTTGTAATGATGATCAACTGTGAAAGACTTGGTTACTCTGATCAATACAATGATTCAAGACAAAATTACAAAAATTAGAAAAGACCCATAATGAAAAATGCTATGTACGTCCAGTTTATATGATAAACTATGAGTGCAGATTGAAATATACTTTTTCACTTACTTTATTTTTCTTGCTTTTTTTTGCAACATGGTTAACATGGAAATATGCTTTGCATGACTTCACATCTATAATGAATATCATATTACATTCCTTCTTAATTGGTGGAAGAGTGGGTGGAGAGAGGGAGAGAATTTGGAACTCAAAATTTTAAAAACTAATGTTAAAAAAATACTCATGGCCATTCTCTTGGGACCCTACCTCTTAAAGTTACCTGTCTCTCCAATGTTATTGTATAGTTAGTATCATCCTACTTACTTCACTCTGCATCAGTTGATGCAAGTCTTCCTAATTTTTCTTAAACTGTCCCTTTCATCATTTCATATAGGGCAATAGTGTAACATCATATTCAGATGCCATAATATGCTCTTCAATTCTCCAACTGATGGACACCCCTTTAGCTTTGAGTTCTTTGCCACTATAAAAAGAGCAGCTACACATATTTTTATATATATGGAGACTTTTCATCCATGAATCTCTGCAACCACCCTCAGTAACCTGTTTTAGTAAATAACAACCTTGCTGAAAATTCTCTATAGCTAGCCTAAATTACTGATGCTGCATTTTTGCCTCATTTCTTTCTGCTCTGTATTTAGTGATTTAGTGGCAAAAGGGATTAGTGCAGAACGACCTTGGAGTAAAGATGACCTGGGTTCAAATACTGCCTCTGATACATCTTGGCTATGAGATCCTGAGAAAGTCATTTAACCTCTTAATGCTGTAGGCAAGCCTCTAAGACTATAAATTGCAGAGAAGCTACTGACTTGAACTGGGAGAAGTTTCCTTGTCCAGGAATTCTGTATGTCAATGAAATCACTGGTCTTGTCCCTATGGTCACTATCCACAAATTCATAGATATAATTTCTGAATTGACCTTCAGAGTTCTTTTCCTCAGACTGAATAATTCCACTTTATTTGCCTTTCTCTCATGTATCTTATTCAGCCCTTTGACCATTTGTAATTCTTCCACAAGAAGCAGTCTAGTTAGCAGAAAAAAAAACACTGAATTTTAAGCCAGAAGACCTAGGTCTTCTGAAAATTAATATTACCTCTAGTTTCTTGTGTAGTGATTTCCACTATACTGATTCCACAATGTATCTGATTTTACATCCTCAAAAAGATATGTCATTTGTCCTTACCTGTCCTTGTGCATATAGGGAAGTTTTTAATCTGTTTCAAGGAGGCATCAAGGTAATTTTGTTCCCCTAGCAAAGATTTTAAGTTGCATATGAGTGCCATAAAACAATTAACATTCTTTAATTATTGGAGAGGGGTGGTTAATAGCCTCACATGGGGTGCTAGCCCACTTTTCATGTTGTTCCAACCCCCATGATGCTATTTACCCTGTAACCAATTGCTCTGTCTTCCCCACTCTGTACTCCCCAAAACATACAAAGGCTGGTGAGCCCTCCCTCAGGGTCATTGGTTATTGAAAGACCACAGACCAAATTTATTGGTTACTGGTAGCCTAACTAATAAACTGAAAATTCTGAAAGTTCCCTCTAATACTCTACCTCTTGAGAGGCAGCATATTGTGCAGTGGGAAAAAACACTTGGATAGGGCTATGAAAGTGCTTGGTTTGAATCTTGCTCCTATACTTACAAGTGGTGTGACTGTGGCTAAGTCATTTAACCTGTCTTGATTTCAATCTCCCTGACTAAGAAATGGGAATAAAAATGCCCATAATAACTAACTAATAATAATCATGCTCTGAACTTGAACTCTCAGTTTACCTTAATTTTCAAATGTAACATTTGAATACTAGCTCTACCACTAACTGGCCCAGTGACATTGGGCAAATTTAGTCTGCCTTAGCCTCCCATTGCCCCATCAGTAAAATATAAAAAAAATATATTATTTGTACTACCTACAGTTGTTGGGAAGATCAAATAAGACAACATAAATGAAAGCACTTAGTTACCACTAACCTGATATTTTCATGGGTACATTGGTCATGGGCTCTACCTCAGTGTTTTTTCATCCTGGGTGATTTCTACCCATGGTTTATCTTTCACTCCACTAAATCCTCCCACTGAAGATATTGAGGACTTTTCCTTATTTGCTTTATATGTAAATCAAAATCCTAGGATGAGTTGAGACTTGCAATTAATGCAAAAAAATTTACATCATAGCTTAAGATATCAAGAAGGAGCACGGGATGGATAAGATCACTACTTTGGAGGGATGGGGTAGGGTAAGATGATGACAAAAAAATGGGCAGAATGTAGAGCTACTCAACTGCTATTTTGTTTCCGTTTTATTTACCATGAAAGGCAGTGTGATGTGGTGAAAAGAGAGTTAGTACTGAAGTCAGGAACATCAGGAGCACACCTGATGCATGCTAGGTGTGGCTCTGGGCAAGTCACTCAATGTTTCAGTGTTCTAGGCAACTCTCTGTAACTGTAAATTGCAGAGAAAAATTCCAAGCTGCATTGCTAGAGGGAGTATCCTTACCTAGAAGTTCCTTATAACAATTAAATCAAAAGTCCAGGTCCTTTTTCTGTTTATCTGCCAAAGAGATTTACCTTCAGATTGGGGAAGGGGTGGGGTTAGAACAAAACAGTTCTATTCTATTATATTCTATTATATATAGAATGATATTCTATATTATTCAAGAGATAGTTTGTGAGAATTTAGAAAGGTGATTGCCATGAACCAGCATGTCAAAGTCATGTCAAACTAACTTTATCTGGTTTTCTAATAGGATTACTTAGAATGGCACATCAAGGAAATGTCACTAGGCAACATTAGAGTACACCGTTATTTTTGTTAGCACAGTCAGTCAGGCATTGAAGTTGAGCCATGATGTCAATGTATAGCTTTGACAATGATATTAGGGCCCCCCCTCCATCGGGTGTCCCTACAGATGATAGATACAAGCAGGTAAAAACAAAACCTCTTATTTTGTGTTACAGGTTGGTCCACTACACTGTAGCTGCACAACCGATTATCCAAAAAGGAAGGAGGGAGGGAGCAAGGAAGAGTATTCTGTGTGAGACTATATGTCAGAGACTATATGTCAGACTATATGTCTATATGTCAGAGAGTATATGTCAGACTATATGTCTATATGTCAGAGAGTATGCCACTTCAAGGGTCAGTTGTTCCTTCTTGGCTTCCTCTGTGTGTCTCTAAATTCCCTTTCCACATGTCTCTAGGAAAATCTCGTGTGCTGGATCATGTTGTAAGCTGCCTGAGGTCTTGGGCACAGAGAACATGGAGGAAGTGCTTTGGGTTGATGAATTTGTGTACATGCTCTATGATGGCTTCATCTTTGTTGAAATCTGACCCATTTCCTATTCTCTCAGGCATGCCTGTATCAGAAGGAGCATAATGCCTGCATCGGCTAAGGCATTTGATGATACCTCTCATAATATCCTTTTGAACGTGATGAGTGAGTATGCTAATGAGGCATAATGAAGAATTATACAGGAGACATGGAGTAAAGAATATCATCCCAAAGATGTAGGAGCTCTGGGAGCATACTGGTAATGAAGTAAGAGAGAAAGATAGCAAATGGATAGCCTTTGAGTTCATGTCTGGTGCCTCATTCACACAGCTGCTTCTAAAGTATAGCTCCAACCATGTGCCTCCCCTGTTTAGAAACCTTTAGTGGCTCCATATTGTTTGTAAGTTAAAATGCATTCTTCTTAGCCTGGCATTTAAAGTTCAGAATAATCTAGCTCCAATCTTCCTTTGCAACCTTCTTTCACATACTCTACTACAGTCAAGCTAAAGCACTAGAAGCTCTCCAACTCTGGTCCTGCATTGCCTAACCTCTGTGCTTTTGTGTAGGCTGTCTCCCATGCCAAGAGTGAATTCCCTCTAATACTCTACCTCTTGAGAGGCAGCATATTGTGCAGTGGGAAAAAACACTTGGATAGGGCTATGAAAGTGCTTGGTTTGAATCTTGCTCCTATACTTACAAGTGGTGTGACTGTGGCTAAGTCATTTAACCTGTCTTGATTTCAGTCTCCCTGACTAAGAAATGGGAATAAAAATGCCCATAATAAACAAGTAAAAAGTTAACATGTATAGATACTTACTATATGCCAGCCATTGTACTAAACACTTTACAATTATTATCTCATTTGATCCTCACATCGACACATAGTAGATGCTATTATTATCCCCCTTTTACAGATGAGGGAATTGAGCAAAGCAGAGATAACGTAAGTTTGTGACTTGCCCAGCATCAGACAGCCAGTACGTATTTGAGGCTGGATTTGAAATCAGATCTTGTGAAGATCAAATGAGGTAAGATATATCTTTGTAAACTCTAAAACACTATATGAATGTCAGATATTATTAAAATTCTCTCCCTTGAGAGTACTACTCACACTCGAATGTTCGTCCACAAAGATTTCTCCAATCCCCACAGCTGAAAGTGATGTCTGTACTACCCTCCTTAAATTTCCTTTATATTTTTTTATTTGTAAAGTGAATTTTTGAGAAATGTTGTTTATTTAGCCAGATCACAAACAACCCACAAAACACACTCCCACAAAAGCAAGAAAACAACACAAAAAGTTCCCTGATAGTAGTATATGCAACCTTACAATTCTGTAAGTTCTCTTTTGTTAAAAGAGAAATGTGCCATTTACTTAGACTTTAACAAGGTAGTATCAGTGATAGCTGTGGTCTGGAACTTGTCTTTTCTCATAGCATCATGTTGTCATCATTTACATAGTTGTTGTCAGTATATACTTTGTCCTTTGGCATCTACTTTCTTTGTTCCACCCACTTCATACTGATCTTTCCATATTTATTTGAATTCTTCATATTTCTTATAACAATGTTCCATTACAAGGATTAACTCAGGTTGATCTAATAGAAACCTTTCCTGGTTCCCTTAGTTCCTAGTATTATCTTCCTGCTAAGATTATCTTATGTTTGGTTATTGTACATGAAAATGTATCCCTTTAGGAAAAGGTGAGCTCCGTAGTGTCAAGGACTGGGTTTTGTTGTTATTGTTGTTGTTGCCATGGTTTCGTCTTGATGTCTCCAGTGCCTTGCACATAGTAAGCTCTAAAAATTTCCTTGTTGAATTTTATATATCTCAAAATTCATTGTTATTCCTAATCATTGGGTACAGAGTTTGTTTTCAATTTTCATGCCATTACAAATAGCATTGCTCTGAATAGTTTTGAACAGACAGGTCTCTTTTTCCCATTTATAATTTTTTTGAACCCAGCAATGGAACTAACACATCAAAGGAGATGAACCATATTGTATCTTTTTGATAAATTATGCATCTATTTTCGAAATGGTCAGATTAAATCACAGCATCACCAGCCATGCATGATTTTCCACGCTCTTTGAACACTGATTTTTTAACCTTTTACCGCCTTTGACAATTTAATACCTTAGAGTGGTTTTAATTTTTGGTTTTCTGTTTGTAGTGGTTTTGAACACTTTTTCAGATAGTCCTCTTCATATAACACTTTACCTAGGCCTCTATTTCCCCTTATGGTGGACTATCATATAAATGTCAGATCTCTCCTAATAGAATGCAAGCTTTTCTAGGGCAGGAGCTCTGTTGTTTTTAACTTTACCATTCCTAATACTTGGCCTTGTTGTTGTTGTTGACTCATTCAGTCAAATGTGACTCTGTATGACCCTATGTGCTATTGTCCAAAGGGTTTTCTTGGCAAAGATACTGGGGTGGTTTGCTATTTCTTTCTCTGGTGCACCTCAATTCTAGAGATGAGGAACTGAAGCAAATAGAGGTTAAATGATTTGACCAAGATTACACAGCTAGTTAAGTGTCTGAGGCTAGATCTGAACTTAGATTTTCCTTACTCCAAGCCTGGCGCTCTATTCACTGCATCACCTAGCTGCCCCACAATACTTGGCATAATGCCTTCCTAATAACATGTATTTATTAAATTATGTAATTGAATTGAAAAACAAGGGAAACTCAGTATAATAATATCCAACGCTTAGCATAGTTCCTGGTGCATAATAGGTGCTTAATAAGTTTTTATTGTATTGAATTGACTATCTCTTACTTTTTACATAACTTTCATTTATTTTAAAATAGAATTTATAGCTTGGTTTTAGGTTAATCTAAAATCTTTGAAATCTCTACTGACTTTGATTCGGTAATTCCTATCTGTCATCTCACTTTACTTCATCTGCATAGTATTCCTGTGAGATTGATATGATCATTGTTTCTATTGTAATGGATGAAAAAAGGGGGGCACAGATATTCTATTTAGCTAGTTCTTTTCCATACTTAACGCTGTTGCAGAAGGATGAGAAGTGTCTACTACTACTCTCTCCATGTTGCTGTCAGTCCTCCAAAGCAGTTGAGCAGCTACAAAAAGTTCTTAGAAGCTTGAACTTTAAGATGACAGATGAGAGTCTAAGGAGCCATTTTGAGCAATGGGGCACACTCATGGGTTGTGTGGTAATGAGGGATCCAAATATCAAGTATTCCTGGGGATTTAGTTTTATTCCCTGTGCCAATGTGGAAGAGGTAGGTATAACCAAGAACTCAAGACCTCACAAAGCTAGTGTTATTAAACCAAAGGGAGTCCTTTCCTGAGAAGATTCTCAAAGTTCAGGTGCCCATTTAACTGTGAAAAAAATATCTTTGTGGTTGCTATTAAGGAAAACACTGAGGAGCATCACTTAGGAGACTACTTTGAACAGTATGGAAAGATTGAAGTGTTTGAAGTCATGACTGACTGAGGCAGTGGCAAGAAGAGAAGCTATACTTTTGTGATTTTCTTTCTTTTTCTCTTTTGAGGCAATTGGAGTTAAGTGAGTTGCCCAGGGTCACACAGCTAGTAAGTATATAAGGTCAGATTTGAACTCAAGTCTTCCTGACTCCAAGGCAGGTGCTCTATCCACTACATCACCTAATGGTTCTACTTTTGTGATTTTCTGTTACCATGACCATGGGGATAAGATTATCATTCAAAGATACCATACTGTGAATGACCATAAATGTGAAGCAAGGAAAGTTCTTCTAATCAAAAAACTTGAAGTGGTTCTAGGAACTTTGGTGGTAGCTGTGGAGGTGGCTTTGTTGGAAATGATAACCTAGGCCCTGGTGGAAAAATTGGTGGTCACAGTGATTTTAGTGGCAAACATACTCGTGGAGGACATGTTGGAAATGCAACATGGCTACAATGGATTTAGCTGTGATGGAAACATCCCTGGAGGTGGTGGAAGCTATAATGACTTTGCTAACTACTACTACTATTACTACTGTTGCTGCTGCTGCTGCTGCTACTACTACTACTACTACTACTACTACTACTACCACTACTACTACCACCCACCACTGCTGCTGTTACTAGCTAGCTAGCATTTATGTAGCATGTCAAGGTTTGCAAAGTACTTTACAAATAATATCTTATTTTATATTTACAACAACCCTGGGAGGAGGTAGCTCTTACCATTTTACAAAGAGAAAGACTGAGGCAGACAGAGATTAAATGGGTCACACAGCTAGTGTCTGAGACCAAAAACTCAAGTCTTCCTGCCTCCACTTCCAAGGCTCCATCCACTGCACCACCACACTTAAGAGCCACAGTCATTCTTCAGACTTTGGTATCATGAAGAAGAGAAACTTTGGAGGCAAGAACTCTGATCCTTGTGATGGGAGCCAGTATTTTGCCAACCCACATGATCAAGATGACTGTGGTAGATATAGTATAAACAATGGTTATAGCAGTGGTCAAAGATGTTACCATTAGGAAACAAAGTTTAGTAGGAAAGGAGAGCCAGAGAAGTGACAGAAAAACTAGCTACAGGTTACAATGGATTTGTGAACCCAAGCAAACATAATAGTGACAGGGTTTAGATGTCACAAGAAGACTAGTTGTAGGCAATGCTTTGTGTGTGTGTGTGTGTGTGTGTGTGTGTGTGTGCCTGTGTAAAAATTCCCCACTGACTCTATTCTGACTAATAGATTTCTGTTCTGTGGAAACTGTAAAGGATTCCAACAAATGGTTTTAACACAGATTTTTTTTTTTGCTCTCAGGTTAGTGATTATTATGATCATGATGCTGAATATATATATATATATATATATATATATATATATTTAAGAGAAATTGAAGCACAGAGTGCTTAAGTGATTTGCCTGAGATCCCATACCAAGGCTGGAAATACAGATTTCTTAGCTATTAAGTGCACTGAGTACAGACAGGTATTGCTTTCAATGAACTTACAATCTAATAGGGAAGACAACATGCAAATAACTATGTACAAACAAGAGATAGATAGGATATATTGAAAAGAGTCAACAGAGGGAAAGCATTAGAATTGAGAGAAATTGGGAGAGTGTGTTGTGTGTGTGTTTTTGCTGGGTTTTTTTGTTTGTTTGTTTTCGCATCTAGACCATGCCCTAACTCCTCCCTTTTAGGTAAAACTAACATTACGTATTAATATGTGGCAAAACAGATATGGGATGGAATTCTCCATTATTTAGCCAGCATCCATGCTCTTCAGAATAATGCATCTACCTAAATATAACATGAATTTGCAACACAACTGGGCAAACGGTAGCAAACGATTTTCAGTTTTTCAATCGTCCTTTCATAAGGTGTTCCTGTAATGTGGTCCTTGAATAATAACAGTGTTTACAGTAAGAGCAACTTTGTGAGATGATCAACTATGAATAACTTAGCTCTTCCCAGAAATACAAGGATCCAAGACAATTACAAAGGACTCATGAGGGAAAGTGCTGTCCACATCCAGAGAAAGAACTGATGGACTCTGAATGCAGATTGAAGTATACTATTTTCACTTTCTTTATTTTTTAGTGGGTTTTTTTCCTTTTGGTCCGTTTCTTCCGGATAGTCACAACTATGACTAATATGGAAGTCACAACTTCCATAGTCACAACTATGACTAATATGGAAACATGTTTTACATGATTGTTAATATATAACCTATATAAAATTGCTCATTGTTTAAGGAAGATGGGAGGGGCAGTAAGGAGAAAAAAATAAAACTCAAAATTTGGTAAAAATGAATGTTTAAAATTATCTTTGCATGTAATTGGAAAAATAAAATACTATTAAAATAATAACAACAGTGTTTAGATTGAAGTTATTTATGAGGACTACAAGGCATAAAATATTTACATTCTGCTCACATGATTACATAATTTAGAGGAATAAATGGGTATTAAGGTGTCTTCCTGGAATATAAAATAATAGCTTTGACTTTAATATGTAACTTACTAAATGAACTCTTCTAAGAATTTTTTCTAGTAAAAAATTATCAGAAATCACAACGCTTACAATTTGATTTTGACTGAGTTGTGAGTTAGAAAGATTTGGAAGCTTATTCTGAGGCATAACGTAATGGATTTTGATATGGAATGGATTCTCCTCTGGAAGACTGAGTTCATAAGATCATAGCTGGAAGGGACCTTAAAGGTTATTTAATTCAACCCCTCCATTTTCCATTAAGTTCCTTTCCTCAAGGTTGGGGATTTGATGAGTAGCTAACAATAGAAATAATATTAGCAGTTCATAACTATATAATGTTTTAGTTTAAAAATTAGTTTCCTCAAAAAAAACCTTGTGAGAGAAATAATGGAAATATTATTATTTTGTTTTTACAACCAAGAAAATTGAGCCTCAGAGATGTTTTGACTTCCACACTAATCACTTAAAGCAAGTCAGCTTATTTGATGGGACTTAAACTAAGTCTTCCAAAAGGTTTGGTTGATACATTTTATTTTGGATCAATAAACATTTCCTAACAAAAATCTAAGTGCTCTCCCTACAGAGTTCCTTACAAGAAAACAGCCATTTCAAGCTTTGGACTTGCTACTTTTATAATTTACCAACTGTTAAGAAAGAGGAAAGATGCATGTCTACATTTTCACAATACGATGACATCACTGGCCATTGTATTTAAGTTAAATTTTGTTGCCTCTTAGTGCTGTCTTTACTTACACAGTTGTAGCCACTGTTACATTTTTGTCTGTGTTGTCTTCACTTAGCATCACTTCAAACAAACTTTTGATGACATGCTGAATTATTCATATTTATCACTCCTTATGGCACAGTGTCATTCCATTGCACTCATGGAAATGATCACCAAATTGCTGAGCACATGTGTTTCTTGTTCTTGCTTATCTATTTTATCCCACTGATTTCTTTTTTATTTTTTTAATCCAGTATCATATAGTTCTGACAATTACTGCTTTGCATATCTTTTGAGAACAAATTATATCACTTAACATTCTTGACCTATTGGTAATACAAATGAATTTTATTTAGTTTTGGGTTTGGACTGGATCTATGATTTTGCTGGAGGAAACTTTCAAGGAGGAAACTCCTTCTACCAAGGCAGATTGACACTTGCTCTTAGATTTCTAGTCTTATACAGTTACCTGGGGCATTAAGAGGTTAAGAGACTTGCCCAGGGTCACACAAACAGTATATATGAGACCTTGAACCAAAGTCGTCCTGACACCATCTCCAATTTTCAATTGACCATGCCCCTTTGCCTCTCTCTTATGTTGTATAATTTAATAAAATATCCTTTTGGCAACTTATTGGTATAGTGTTAAATTTATAGTAAAAATATATTTACATGGCATTGAAAATTTGCACAGCTTTTTTATATTTTAATTAATTGGAGATGGAGGACAACCATGTGATATAGGTAACTGCAAGCATTACCATCTCTTTTACAGATAAGGGAACTGAGGCTCAAAAAGGTTGACTTACCAGGCTCACACAACTAAAAGTCAAATCAAATTTACAAGCATTTAGTAAGTGCTTTTGTTGTTCTTCAGTCATTTTCAGTTGTGTCTAACTCTTCGTGACCCCTTTTAAGATTTTCTTGGCAAAGATACTAGAGTGGTTTGTCTTTTCCTTCTCTAGCTCATTTTACAAATGAGGAAACTGAGGCAAACAGCTTTAAGTAACTTACCCAAGGTCACAAAGCTAGTAGGTATCTGAGGCTAGATTTGAACTTAGATCTCCCTGACTCCTGGCCTGGCATTCTATTCACTGCACCACCTAGCTTACTATGTACCTGGGTACTGTTCTGAGCACTAAGGATACTACAAAAGGGGGAAAAATGGTCCTTGCCCTCAAGGAGCTTGGATTTTAATGGGTAAGAGAGCCAATATGAAAAACAACTATGTATAAACAAAATATATACAGAGTAAATTTTAGGAAATCAACACAGGGAAGACACTAGCATTGAGGGGAATCAGGAAAGGCTTCCTGCAGATAGTGATATTTCAGTTGAAACTTGGAGGGAACCAGGAGGTAGAAGTGAGTTCAATTCTGGCCTCAGACACTTACAAGCTGTGTGACTCTGGACAAGTCACTTAATCCTGTTTGCCTCAGTTTCCTTATCTATAAAATGAGCTGGAGAAAGAAATGGCAAATCACTTCAGTATCTTTGCCAAGAAAACCCCTAGTGAGGTCACACAGAGTTGGACACAACTGAAAAACAACTGAATGACAAAGGTACTCAATGACATATTGAGAAGATGGCAGATTGGCCACCTGGTACAGCTCAAAAGGAAATGGTGTGCTAATCTCCAAAAGGCCATTTAAGCTTGTATAAAATGACCAACACATATTGAGAATATTTGTAAAGCAAAGTCTATTTCAAGTCCATGAGACAAATATAAGCTTAAGTTTATTATAAAAGAAACAGGTCATTTAAACTGGGTTGCTACTAGCTCAATATTTGCATTAGGAAGATGTACAAAAAAAATAAGAAGATAATTTTGAGAAACTGAGGCATTGGTTTCTTAGGGTTCCAAAATCAACAAAAGGTGAATATGTGTTTTAGTTTAAGGTTGTGAGCAGCTTTTTGGGAACTGGATTTTGATCAGAAGTTTTGTATCTGTTTTGTAGTTGTTGCTTTGTCTTCCATAAGGGACTATTCTCTCATTTCCAAAATGAAGTGTTTGGGCCATATTTTTAGGGTTTCTTCAAGCTCTAAGTTTTATGATCCTATGAGGGATGAATTGGGGTGACCACCTTGATAAAAGTTGAGATACAGGACTTGAGAAAGTCAGTGAGATAAAGTTGGTACAATTTAGTTAGGGATATTTGAGAAAATGACAGAAATTTGAGGTAAGGTGTGGCTGATTAGAAATGGAGAAAGGCAGAGAGCTGAGGTCAGAGTAGAGGCAGAGTAGGGACCAGGATGGGATGAAGATAGGTGTAGAAACTTCTTTCCAGAGAAGGGTAATAAGCCAAGTGGGAACCAAACTGTAATTCATTTAGATACATGATTTTAATAGGCTGGCAAATAGCCACTGAGGGCACCAATAAAATAGAATTTGCGTTGAAGAAGAGAGTAGGAGAAAATAACCTGGAAAGCAAAAGTAATCAAGAAGTGAGGATAAACTGCATGTGTTAAAAATACCAGGAGAAATGTGATTGTAGTTACAATTAGTGCTATCTTTATTTGTTATAACAGCAAGATAAACCAAGAGGAGCTTTCACGCAAAAGAACAATGCATGCATACACGATGCTCTACAGTTTGGACAGTATTCTGCATTATATGGTGGAAAGAATCCTGGATTTGGTCTAGTTTATAAGGCACACGCTTAACAATTGTATGATTCCCAAATAATTGGCTTTATCTTTCTAACCTTCATTTTATTTTATTTTTTATTAATTTATTTTGATTTATCAATAATCACTTCCATATGCTTTTGAGTTTAAAATTTTTCTCCCCCCTCCTCCCCACCACTCTCCCCAAGATGGTGCACAATCTGATATAGGCTATACATTTACATTCATATTAAACATATTTTCACATTAGTGATGCTGTAAGTAAAAATTAAAACCAATAGGAGGAACCATCAGAAAGAGGAAACAAAACTCAACAGAAGAGAAGAAAAAAAAAACAATTCAACTTTCATATTTCTTTCTTTGGATGTGAATAGCATTTTCCATCACAAGGTCTCTGGAGATGTCTCAGATCCTTGTATTGCCAGGAAGGGTTAAGTTTATCAATATTAGTCATCACGCAACGTGGCTGTTATTGTGTACAATGTTCTCTTGGTTCTGCTCATTTCACTCAGCATCAGACCATACAAGTCTTTCCAGGTTTTTTTGAAGTCAGCCTGTTCATCATTTCTTATACCACAATAGTATTCCATCACATTCATATACCACAACTTGCTCAGTCATTCCCCAATTGACGGGAATCCTCTCAATTTCCAATTCTTTGCCACCACAAAAAGAGCTGCTATGAATATTTTGGTACATGTAGGTCCTTTTCCCGTTTGTGTGACCTCTTTGGGATATAGCCCTAGAAGTACTATTGCTGGGTCAAAGGGTATGCACATTTTTATAGTCCTTTGGGCATAGTTCCAAATTGCTCTCCAAAATGGTTGGATCATTTCACAACTCCACCAACAATGCATTAGTGTTGAATTTTCCCACGTCTTCTCCAACATTCATCATTTTCCTGTTTTGTCATATTGGCCATTCTGATAGGTGTGATGTGGTACCTCAGAGTTATTTTGATTTGTATTTCTCTAATCAATAGTGATTTAGAGCACTTTTTCATATGACTATAGATGGCTTTAATTTCTTCATTTGAGAACTATCTGTTCATATCCTTTGACCATTTATCAATTGGGGAATTAACCTTCAATTTCTTTACCAGTTAAATAAGAATAATATTTGTACTATTTATCTCATGGAGCTATTGTGAAGAAAGTCCTTTATAAATTATAAAACACTACATAATGTGAATTACTTTTTAAAAAATGTAAGGAAGCAGAATCTTTAAAATTATTTCTGGCTATGAGAGGGAAGGCAATTGTATTTGAGTTCCTAGTTCTACCATTGGTGAGTGTGTGACCTTGGACAAGTAACTTGTTCTCCAGGGTCTTCAAGTGCCTTTAAAAAAATAAAGGTTTTTGGCAGATATTTAGGGTTTCCATCAAGTCTAAATCCTCAGGTCTTTTAGTAGTAATATGGATTGGGTTAATCAAATTACAAAGTTGAATTCTAGACCTAGAGATAGTAGGCTCTGAAACTGGTAGGTTAGGAGTATTTAAGAATAAGGCAGAGATGTAAGGTGAGGAATGATTAATTAGAGAGGGGCTAGACAGAGAACTGAGAACTGAGCAGGGACTGGAGTAGGATGAAGATAGGGGTAGAGACTTTTCATCCTTTTAAAAGGTAATAAGCCAAGTGGAAACCAAAGCTGGGGAATGTGAGAAAGAGATGGATACTTAAGTTTAAAAAATCATATTGGAATTGGATAAATTGAGGGTGGCAAGACAAGGTCAAGTTCAGAAATAATAATTGGGAAGTTTTTCAGGAGGGCAAGTGGTGCCTTTGGTGGTCACCATGATGCATTGCCTTTTTGGGGGGAAGAGATTTAGTACATTACAAATATCCCTGCTCTAAGATTGGAGTTCTCTGTTCCTGACCTAAAACAGCCCAGACCCCTGAGAGAAAATAAGAGCCCTAAGGGCTGCATCTTCATCTCCAATTGTCCAAGAAATCTTCTTGTGCAGATATCAGAGGCAGATCAATGTCCTTTGGGAATAGGAAACACTCTTCAGACCAGAGTGGGACAACTTTCATAGAATATTTGAGATCTTCAGGGTTTTATTCATCTCCCAGGGTTCAGGCAGAGGGAGAGGAATGAGGCATTGGCCCAGGGGTTTGACTACAATTATACTTTTATTTCAATTATTCAAGTGTTTGTGATTTCATGTGTGATTAGTCTTTAAGAGTTACTATTGCTGAAAAATTCATCAGCTTGCAACCAACTTGGTAATAAACCTCTCTGAGGAGTTATCAGGGCTCTTCCTTGGGTCACAGACATATAGACTATTGCCAGAACATTTCAACTTTTTTAGCTAATAAGGCATGTTATGGTTTCTGCTATATCATGCAAGAACCCAGTGTTACCCCCTCACTAAGATTAGAAATTGAAATAGCACTATAGTGGAGGAATTTTGGCTTTAAATCAAAAATACTACTAAGGATAGCAATATATACATATTTGGAAGACAAATCATTTTACTCTTTCAAAAACTTATGACTACTTTGCTATTAGGTTTATTGAATGGCTTAAATAATTTTGGAGGTATTTGTAAGAAAGGCCTATAAAGTTCTTCTATGATGATGACTATTGAAAATTGAAATAAACATATGCAATGAGAGATTGATCAGAGACTCTGCAGATCAATCCCTTATTACACATACAAACCAGAAAAAGTAATGGAGAAAATTATACAGGTGAAAAAAACTTATGATGAGAAGGTAACTAACAAAAATATCATTGCTCAACAGATTATCCTATTATACAAACATGTGTTTAAAGCACAACTGTCAGTGTTCTGAGAGAAAAGAATCAGTAGGTTTTTTGGGCATTTTTATTTTCTCTTGTTCCTTCTATACTCACACACTGATGCAATAAACCCTTCCAAATTATAATAACTTACACACTTGATACCTGGTTATTTCATTGCCAAAGTGGGATAATTTGAAGATAGGAAGTAATATATGGGAAAGCATGGTTCAGAAAGAAGGAAGAAGAGAGACCTAACATTTACAGATTATCTGGAAGCTTCACAATTTTGTATTATAAAAAGATTTTTTTTTCGGAGAAAAGAATTGGCAAATTTTATACATAGCAAGCACCAAATATTTTAAGAAATGGAATAGAATATATTTTAACTGAAAGATAAAAGATTTGTTATCAACGTTAGAGTTATTGCTGAACAGCTATATGTACAGGAAGAAATTCTCCTTGTAGAAGAAGATCAAAATTAGAAAAAAAAAAAAGTAAAAAATTAGTAAAAAAAAGTAAAGAATGACAAAAAGATAAGGTATACAAGTGAAACAACTGAATCCTGAACTATCACAACAAGTAATTGACCATTGAAAATAAAAAGAGAATAGAAATGACATTAATATTGATTACAACAATGTTATACAGGTGCTTAACTAATATATATTAAGTTCCACAACTAGGAGACCCAAAAAAACCCCGTAAATTCACATTAGTGAGCAAACATCTGACCTATTTGTCAAATAAAGAAAGATGCCTGTCAAAGGCTTTACCAGAATTGAATATCAACTTTTTGTAAATTCTTATGAAGAAGGATAATAGCCTATTATGAGCAGCACCATCTCATAATCCAGAGAGAAACAATGTTTGTCAACTTGCCTTGAATGAAAAAATCATTTTAAAGAAACCTTGGCAAAATATCCAACTAAGTCATGTTATCCCAAAGGAAGGAAGGAAAAAAAAAGTACTTATCAAGATCCTACTATGCATAAGACATTGTACTGACAAATATTATGCAAATGCATTTCCAAGTATCTCATTTAATCCTCATAACAACTGTGGGATCTAGGTTTTATATATTATCTCCACTTTGCAGTTGGGAAAACAGAGGTTAAGTTACTTGTCCTGAGTCATACATCTAGTGAGTGTGAGGCAGAATTTGAACTCAGATTTTCCTGACTCTAGGCACAGCACTTTGACATTTAGGGAGGGGAAGGGAATAAACATTGATATAGCACCTACTACATGGAAGGTGCATGCTAAGTGCTTTACAAATATCTCATTTGATTCTCACAACAAACCCGTGAGGAAATTGCTGTTATTGTCCCCAATTTAAAGAGGCAAATAGACATCAAGTGATGGGCCTAAAATTACAGAGCTAGTAAGTGTCTGAGGCCAGATTTAAACTCAGGGCTTTCTGAATTTAGGCCCAACACTAAGATTCTTTTGTTGATTCATCATCCATATCATGCGATGCTAATTGTGCTTTGCCCCCAAGGCTCTGTCCGAGGCTCCCTATTCTCCTTCTACACTCTGTCTCCTTGTGACCTCATCAGCTCCCATGAGTTTAGCTACTATATTTATGCTGATGACTCCCAGATCTTTATATCTTGCTCCAGGTTGTCTCTCTGAGATCCAGTCCTATATCACTAATTGCCCATTTAACATATCAAGCTGGATGTTCACAGACATTTCAACAAGTCAGACACAACTGAATTGACTGACTCTTCATGATCCCATTTGGGTTTTCTTGGCAAAGATATTGGAGTGGTTTGCCATTTACTTCTCCAGCTCATTTTATAGATGAGAAACTGAAGGAAAACATGGTTACATGACTTGCTCAGGCTCATATAGCCAGTAAGTGTCTAATGCCAGATTTGAACTCAGGAACAGGAGTCTTCCTGACTCCAGGTCCAGTGCTCTATCCACTATACCGCCTAGCTGCCCCTGAAGACCTTACAGTTTTATCCATAAGTCCTATCGGGATGACTTTGCTTAATGAGGTCTTTGGTCAATTATCTTTCTTCTTCCACTGCTTCTAACTTTTCTTTTCTTTTTTAAGAATCCTTTTCTATTTTTTATTTTTTAAATTAATTAATTTTTATTTATCAACAATCGCTTCCATGAGCTTTTGAGTTTTCAATTTTTCTCCCCCTCCCTTCCCCCTCCCTCCCCAAGATGGCACACAATCTGATATAGGCTATACATATACATTCCTATTAAACATATTTTCACATTAGTGATGTTGTAAGGAAGAATTAGAACCAATAGGAGGAACCACAAGAAAGAGAAAACAAAACAAAACAGAACAAAAAAAACAACAAATAGTATCCTTCAATCTGCATTCAAACTCTATAGTACTTTCTTTGGATGTGGATAGCATTTTCCATCATGAGACCTTTGGAGATGTCTTAGATTCTTGCATTGCTGAAGAAGGGCTAAGTCTATCAACATTAGTCATTGGACAACATGGCTGTTACTGTGTACAACATTCTGGTTCTGCTCAGTTCACTCAGCCTTAGTCCATGCAGGTCTTTCCAGGTTTTTCTGAAGTCTGCCTGCTCATCAGTTCTTACAGCACAATAGTATTCCATTACATTCATATACCACAACTTGTTCAGTCATTCCCCAATTGATGGGTATCCTCTCAATGTCCAATTCTTTTCAATCACAAAAAGAGCTGCTATAAATATTTTTGTACATGTGAGTCTTTTTCCCATTTGTGTGATTTCTTTGGGATACAGCCTCAGAAGTGCTATTGCTGGGTTGCTTCTAACTTTTCTATGAGGTGATGCTGGTCACAATCTTTTCTCACCTTTTATATTAGATTTTTTAAAGGAGTGCATATTCTTAACAGGTGCTTCACTTGGATGCCATATCTCACTGCTCAGCAAGAAGATCAAGAGTTCTCTGGCTGAGGAAGCTTCTGGACTCTTTTGGTCTTCTTGTGAAAGAAATTGATTTGCATTAGTTAAATTTCCATGTGAAAATGTTCTAATTGATGTCGATGTCTTTTTATGCTACATCTTTCATTTTAAAGTATCAATAAATTGTTTAAGTAGATCAGGTTAAAGTTTTGTATTATATGTTTTCTCACTTTTATTCTTTCTTCCAGGTGTTTTTTTTTCTTCATATTTTGATCTTTGCTCCAAAAAGTTAGTGGGTCTGCCTTACATTGAGAGCTAGTTCAGGAATAATTTGTAAATAAGTAATGATTAATTTTGAGTCAATTATGTTATTTTCACTCTTTTTTTTTAGTGATGTTATCTGGCGCTCTAATACCTTTACATATTTTTTGTTGTTGTTGTTGAAGAAAGCATTTATGATATATAGGTATGAATCTATAAGCCTTGTCTTCTCACATTTCTTTCCACCAAACCATATTTTCCACCATATTTTTTACCATTCCTCTCTACATTCTCTTTTATATTGAAGTCATTGTGCATCCAAGGATATATTAATTTAATTTAGAAAGCTTTATCAGATTCTTCACAGACTTTCTCTACCTTCTCATCCTCCAACAACTGGTATTGTTGGAAGGTAAAATTATTGCCATTTTGGTCTTGTTCAAATATTTAGCCTAAACACTGTAATATGAAATGATTAAATAGAACATTTTTGCACCCTTCTTTGTTCCATGGGCTTGCCATGGCCAAAACATTCAACACCAAATAGCCAGACTACTGGTAATGATCCTTCTGATTCTTAACGAGGCTCATTCTCAGAAAGCAAACGTAGTGTACTGCTGAGACTCTAAGGCCTTTCCAGCACTGTAGAACCTGCCAGACTTTACACTATAATTGGGTGGCCTTCAAGAGCCCACGGTCACCTCAATATCATGATAAGGGATTATTGGAGGTAGTAGAAGATTTTACAGTACAACCTTAAAACATGACAGGAAGCATGATTTAGTGGAGTTTCTTCTTTGGAAGTCTTTGTGCAGAAAATGGATGACCAAATATACTAGATATGTTATAATGGGAATTTCTTTAGGGCAGTGGTGTAAAACTCAAGTAGATATTTAGAAACCTTCACCTGTCACATTGTAAACAGTAACAGCAGTATTATTTTAAGAACAACTTTCAGCAAATAAGTAATTTTGACTATTATAAATACCCAAATTAACTACAAAAAGTATATGAAGGAATATGCTATCTGCATCCAGAGAAAGAACTGATAAATAAATGTATAAAATGATTTTACATATATATATACATACATACATATATAATATACAATTTGTGTCTAGTGGTATGTGTACACCATAAATACATATTTGTGTCTAGTGATAGCCATCTCTAAGGAGGGGTGAGGGAAGGGGAAAACAAAGAAGAAAAAAAGAAATTTACATGATAACTTTATTTTATATTTAAAAGGAATACCAAGTCATACATAATAGATTTGCATTTTCATGTACAATGAGTTTTTTATTATAGTATGTTATGGAAACACTTGTTTTATTCCATAATTTAAAAATAAAACAAAATACCTCAAATAGAAATGGTGGAAGGGGTCATTAAATTGTACATTAGAATCCCTGCAGGCCAGATATCGACTTAGAAAACCACAGATTAACATTATCTATGCTTTATTGTATTTTTATTTATTTTGTTAAATACTTACCAATTATGTTTTAATCCAATACTGGATGTATTCTGGAGTGTTGTGGGCTGCACCAGGCCTCAGCATGTTTGATACCACTGTTTTAGGGGTGCATTACACTGGAGAGTCAATGAGGCCCCTTTCAACTCTAAATTTCTAGGGGTTTTGGATTCTGGGTTTGGAGGTAGATCATATGAGTTCAAGTCCCAGCTCTGATGCATGGCTACCTATGTGAAGTGTCTTGGACAAGAAATTTTAGTCAGGAGAACCTGAGTTCAAATCCAGCCTCAGACACTTAACACTTACTGGTTGCGTGACTGTGGGCAAGTCACTTAACCCCAATTGCCTCACCAAAAAGCAAAAAATAAATATAATAACTGAAGGAGAATCTGAGTCCAGAGGCACCATGCCCCATACCCCAGGGCTAGAGGTGATTACAAAAACTAAGCTATTACAAAAAAAATGCACAGGCAAAGGAGAAAGAATCCAACCATAGAGAGTTGCTATGGGAATAGAGAAGACTTGGGTTTGTCTTCATAAAAGGATAGTGAAACAAAGAAACCCTCTTCTACCCAAAAGAATAATGTCAAATGGTCACCTGCCCCAAAAGAATTCATAGAACTTTAAAAAGACTTTAAAAATCAAATGAGAAAAATTCAGGAAAAACTAAAAAAAACTAAAATAAAATAAAATAAGAACAATCCAAGAAAAACAAGAAGATTATGAAAAGAAAGTCAACCAATTAGAAAAGGAGATCCAGAATCTTAAGGAAGAAAATAACACCTTGAAAATCAGAATTGGGCAAGGTTAAGTCAGTGAAGTTATAAGAGACCAAGAAATAATAAAACAAAGTATAAAGAATGAAAAAAATAGAAGAGAATGTAAAACATCTCATACGAAAAACAACTCATTTGGTGAATAGATCAAGAAGAGCAAACATACGAATAATCAGACTACCTGAAAGCTAGGATCAAAAAAAGAATCTTGATACAATAATACCACAAATTTTTTTTAAAAAAACTGTCCTGAAGCATTAGAATAAGAGGAGAAAGTAGAAACAGAAAAATATCCACCAATCGCCACCTGAAAGAGATCCTATGAGGAAAACCCACAGGAATATTATAGTCAAATTCCAAACTCCCAACTCAAAGATAAAATGTTATGAGAAACAAAAAAGAAAAAATTTACAGTGCTACAGTTAGAATCACGCAAGACCTGGCAGTGGCAACACTAAAAGACCACAGGTCTTAGAACATTATATATCAAAGAGCAAAAGAAATAGGGTTCTGGTTGAAAATATCATTCCCAGCAAAGCTAAGCATAATCCTGAATGGAAAAAATGGATATTAAATGAATTGTCAGACTTTCGGGACTTTGTTAAAAAAAAAAAAAGCCTGAACTTAATAGAAGATTTGACATACAAGAGCCAAGAGAAACATAAGGTACATGCCAAAGACAAGAAATAAGGACAATAAGGACAGTAAGGACAGACTGTTTACCTTGTATGCATGTAAATTTTAAAATGTATATCTAAGATTGTTATTAATAAGCATGGTATGACTTCAAAAAAGTGAAACTGTTCAGGAACAGCTAAAAAGAGTAATTATCTTATACAAATGAGGTGTGAGAGGAAGAATCGATAAAGAGTAATTAGATGGGGGAGGAGGGCTGTTAGTTCTGGAAACCTACTTTCATCAGGAATGAGTTTAAAAGGGAACATTACATATACGTCTAGAAGAGTATAAAAGTCATCTAAATTTAGAAAAAATAAAACGCTAAGGGGATAGGGAGAGGGAAGAGGATAAAGGAGGGATCTTTAGAGGGAAGAATATTTAGATTAATGGGAAAGAGAGGATAAGGGAGGGAGAGAGGGATCTATAGAGGGGAGGGTGAGGGAATAGGTCAGAGGGGTGTATAAAAGGGTGTTTAGATTTATGAGAATGGGAGGATAAGGGAGGGATTCTTGGGGGGGTAGGTTAAGTAATAGGAGGGCAAGGTAGCAGATAGAAGTAAAGTAGAGGAATCAGGAGAGATAAGAAATAGGAGATACACACAAACATAAAAAACAAAGATTAGATGAAGAATCTCTTAAGGAAAGCACATGTTTATATATGTATACATACATGTACATATCAATATCTATATATAAATATATTCACACTTAATTGTAGTTTGGGGGGAGGAGATAGGAAAGGGGGAAAAAACAAAGTAAAAAGTGTGTAGCAGAGAACAAAAGAAAACCTACAAGGAAGCAAAGAAAAGACAGACTTTATACAAGACTTAACTACTCTGATCAATACAATGATCTAAGACAGTTACAAGGGACTCACAAAAAAAAATGCCATCTACCTCTAGAGAGCAAACTGATGAACTTTGGAGTGCAGATTGAAGCATACTTTTTTTTTCCTACTTTTTTCAAGTTTTCTTGCTTCTTTTTCTTTTTTCTAATGTGGCTAATATGGAAATATGTTTTGCAATAACTTCACAAGTATGATTGATATCATGTTGCTTGCTTTCTCATTGGGTGGGGGAGGAGATGGAGGGAGGGAGAAAATTTGGAACTTAAATTTTTTTTAAAGAATATTAAATTTTAATTAATTGAAAAAGAAAAGAACCAAGTATAAAGGCCTGCAGCACGCAACTATGCATTCCTATCGATGTTCGATGTCAATACCCTAATCCACATTTATGGGTGATAGTTATTCAAATAAAATGTCTTCTTATTTATTGAGTACCAGTTTAGCTCCTATCTCCATACTTGCCCAAATGTAGCTTAGTTTAGTAGTTGACACTCCACTGAGAGGAAATAACTCTTCTCCAGTCCCCCTACTACCCTGAATTCAAGCCCAGACTCTCTAGAAGGGATACATAATGAAAGGTCACCAGGCATCTCCAAAATCAGCAGGCTCTAAGAGTACCTGTGTACTCTAAATCCTGACCGTTAGTTTAAATTCCTGGACTGCTGTTTGCCCACTGTGAAAATTATGATGTGAGTCAAATGTAGCTTTTTGAACTGGAATAAAAATGTACTGACCTTGAATGTTTCATACGGAGTAATCATTTGTAATTTAGTCACACTGAGTCATTTGACAGCAACAATGGACCCTAGGACAGCACTTACTCCATCATGATGCAATAGGCCAAATTAGAAGGGCCCCATTATTCTCACCTTAGCAACCATAGCCCTTCAGTTGTAGCTGTCCGATGAAACAGAGAAGGTTGAGTGGAATGGCTGTTTACAGCCTCCAAACTTTCTGTTCCTGCTAATAAAATTACAAAGAGGAAATGTGTCTAGTATCAAAAAATGAGCAGCCCCAAGGCCACCTCATCTATGATCCCTGTGGATTCTTAAACAGTTTTTCAGGTGGAAATTTGATCACATTAGAAAATATCTATCCCACAAGAGGCAAGTATTACTCATTTTCATTATGAAAAATGAAAACTAAAGCACATGAAATCAAATAATTTTAATAAAATCACACAACTCTAGCCTAGAGCAAGCATTTGATATTAGAAGAAAGAATGCTGAATTTGGAGCCAAAGGATCTAGTTCATTTTATAGATAAAGAAACTTCGACAAACAGGGTTAAGTGACCTTGCCCAGGATCACATAGCTAGTGTCTGAGGCCAGATTTGACCTATGGAAGATGGGTCTTCTTGCCTCCTGGGCCAGCACTCTATGCACCTAGCTGTTGAAGAAATCCAAGTGGAGATTAAATGACTTGCTCAAGGCCACATAGCTAAGTGTCTAAGGCAAAATTTGAACCCAGAACCACTATCTTAAAGGAAGATACAAATTTTTTTGCCTAAAATTGTAAAAATGAAAAATCCTTTAAAATACTTCTTAATCAGAAAAGGGTAGGGAGAGGGGAGTGCCTCTCATTTTACAAGGCAAGAGGTTATTTACTTTCATGAAGTAACACCTACATTTTATGACCTTTGTTAACCAATCAGAGTTGATTTCCACCCTCAGGAACACCCAGTCTTTCAAGGGCATATAAATGTTGAGTGGGTTCCGTGAGGGGTCTTTAGTCTAAGAGAGCCAGCCAAATGACCAGCATTATTAACAAAATGATTAGTTACCCAGAAACTATGTCTTTCAAGCTTTTTACATGTCACAGAAGTTAGGGATTTTCTCTGCTGAAAAATCAGTTTGCTAAAGTTAGTCACCTAAATCACCTTTACTCTCTACCATTCCTACATCTGACTAATCAGGTGCCCAAACCCATTGATTCCATTTCTACAAAATGACAGTTATCCCCTTTTCTCAGCTAACATTGATAAAATCTTAGTTCAGGCATTAATTATCTCTCACTTAAACTATCTTAATTTCCTCCTACTCTTGTACAGTATGTCTAATTCATCATCTATAGAGCCGTAAATGGAATGTTCCTATGGTACTACAACTAATAAATATAAATATATAAATATATATAAATAATATATTAATATAATAAATGTAAGTAAAGCCTCACATTTAAGACCAGTAATCTGTCTCCAACCAGCTTTATTTTACACAACTACCTGTTGTGCACTTTAGCTTTCAGTTAAATGGGACTAGAGTACCTTAAACTTTTCATGCCATCTTTCCCCTCTATACACCCACTCAATGGTCCCCGATGCATAATAACTGCCATACTCTCCTCAATGTTATCTTTCAGAATCCTCCTCTTCCCTCAAGGCTCAGCTCAGGGCCCATCTCTTCTGAGAAGTCTCCTGTTCTTAGTGTTTTCTCCCTCCACAAAATGTCTTAGAGTATATTACCTGACCTTTCCCTTACCCCCTCAGCTCCCTAGCTTGGGTTTTCTGTGTATATGATGTAGACTGTGAGTTCCCTCATGGCTTATCTAATCTCTTTCTATTTGCTGAAATAAGCCATGTGCCTTGAACATAATAGACTCAATAAATATTTGTTGAATTGAATTGAAAATGAAGAGGTCCTTTCAAGAAGACCTGTATAGCCAAATTTTAGGTTAGAAATTAAAACAGTTTTGATGTCAAATTCTGGCAAAGATTACCCAATTTTTATTTTTTCTTTATTCAGCAATGCAGTGATCTAAGTCAATTCCTAAAGACTCATGATGAAAAAATACTATCCATATCCAGAGAAATAATTATGGAGTCTGAATATAGATCAAAGCATACTATCTTCTCTCTCTTTTTTCTTTCTCGTGCTTTTCCCCTTTTGTTCTGATTCTTCTTTCACAACATGACTGATGTGGAAATATGTTTAATATGATTGCACATGTATAGCCTTATATCAGATTGCATGCCATCTTGGGGAGGGGAGAGGGTAAAGAGGTAAAGCCATGAAGTGGTCTGACCATTCTAAAAATGTTGATACTGACTGAGAAAACTCACTTTTCACTAAAATCCTAAGGCGCATTTAGACCATCTCAGAAGCTGACATTTTTTCCTTTGATGACAGAATTATTTTGACAATTTGATTCCTCATCGTCTTATGTTCTCATTGAGCTCATCCATGAAACCGAAGTAATTTCACTTTGTGCTGGGCATGCACTTTAGCCCAAGAGCACACTCAACAATACCGCCTCAATGAACCAGACTCTGCCTGAGAGGAAACCACTGTCTGGGAGGAAGGGTTCCACTTAGACGAAACTAAAGCGCTAAAGAATTTAACGACAGCCTAAGGGCCATTCAGTGATATAATTTCTTGATATATTTTAAGTTACAAGGAGTAGTTGATGCATAGGAAGAATGTGCCAGCATAGTTTAATAGAAACTATTATTTTTGGCATCAGTTTAAAAAGGGATCAAATCTTGATTTTTATATTTAAAAATGGTGAGATCATGGATTTCTCTGAGCCCCCATTTTGCCTTCTATGAAATGGGCTGCATAATATTTGCACTCACTACCTTGGGAGAATAGAGGAAAGAGCCTGGTGTGCTGTCTCTAGAGTGAGAGACAGGCAATGAAACTGTGATTGCAGTAACATAGGGAATTCTCTGATGAGAAAATCCCTTCTACCAATACAGGATAGCATCTTCTCAGCCACTAGTCATTTTAGGGAGTTGCCTGAAGCACTGAAAGCATAAGTGACTTACTTAAGGACACATGGCCAGAATGTATCAGAAGCTATGCTTGAACCCTAGTATTCCTGGCTCTGAGGCCGGCTCTCTGTCCACCACCCCACGTGGAGCCCGAGTTCAAATCCTACCTTTAATGCCTAACTTACTACCCGTGTGTCCTTGGGTAAACAACTTACCCTCCCTGGGTCACAGTTTCCCCATCTATAAAATGAAAAAGTTGAATCAAGTAGTCACTGAGTTCCCTTCAATTCTAGAGCTATGCTCCTATGTAAGTTCCTGAAGTGCAGAGATTGTTTTTGGACATTTTATCCCTGCAGCACCTAGAACGGTACCTTAAACATAGTAGACACATAACATCTTTTGTTAAATTGAATTGCATGTAATTGTGTTGAGGAAAGTGTTTTATAAACCTTTAAAGCACTATATAAATGTGAGTTATTATAATAATTTTTCTTCTTTTTCCTTCTGTCAATCTTTTATTCAACAAGCATTAATTAAGCATTTACTATGTGCCAGGCACTGTGAAAGAGGTGGGGATGTAAAAGAAAGCACTTTTAATGACAGTCATGGGAGTTCCAGGGCATCCGCTGGACCAGGGCAAGCCTCTTTGAGATTCCCATAGTCAGAAGGTCCTTCCTCCTAAAAAAGGACTCCGCATTTCAACAGGTGCTGTGAGTGGCCATCAACTTATTTCTGACTTTTGTAATAGAACTGAACAATGGTATGAAACAAGGGTCAGAGAAACATCAGGCATTGTCTAGTATTCTTTGTCTTCTCACACCTTTCCTGCACCCCAATCGATTTGTTGCTTAGATAGAATAATATTTTACAAAAATATAATATTCCAAAAATATTTTACAAGAAATGTCATTCTCCACAATCACTACCTAACATTGGGCAATACTTTTACCAATTGGTCCTGGTACTCATTACCCGTGAACATCATCATAACTGTTTGAAGCACGAAGTCAAGGTCATGGCTTCTATTCCCATATGGTTCAGTGGGTCAGTTTAGAATTGCTTAGATCCGTGGACTGTGCCGCAAAATAGGCTAACAATCACGATGGAGGGTGGTAACAGATCAGAGCTAGGCCAACATCATTAATAGCAAAGCAAAGCAAAGTACATAGCCTTCTGATGGTGGCTGGTCAATATCATTGGATGTCCTTAATTAAATCCCACCTCTTCAGAGACTAAGCCTATTGGTGCAATTAATGACAAATGGCCACTGGTGGGCTGTGGAGCCATAATTCCCCAGGAAATTGACAAGGCCCAGCCAGTCCAGAAGAGAAAGTGGAAAGTGGAATTTGGATACTTACCAGTTTAATGTGCAGGGCAATAAAACCATGTGGTTCCTTTTCTGACACAGGATGAGTTAATCAAAAGGCTTTATAGTTCAGAAAGCCAAGCAATGGCCTGGGAATCCAAGCATATCCATTTTTATCCTAGCCAGTGCCATGGAGATACCATATGGAGTGAATATGCATGTGTGAGAAATTCCTTGCTCACCAAGTGAAAAATGTATTCATATGGCCCCAAATTAACTTAGAGAAAAAGGGACTTGAAATAATAAGGCCTTTCATAGCATTTTGTATTTATCTCACTAATCTCATTTTGTATTTTCTCATTTGCATGTATCTCATTTTATAGTTCCACCATGCAGCTATAGAATACTTCCCCCCCAAAAAATACCCAAATATCACACAAACTAATTAGACAAATGTCTAATCACCAGAAAGCATGCTTAGAATTCAATTTAATAAACACTGACTTGGGATCTGCTATGTACAAGACAGACAGTGCAGGTTACAAAGATAAAATAAAATAACACAATCCTTGTCCCTACCTATTAGGTGAAAAAGGAGATAGATGTGGAGTCAAGAAGACTTAAATTCAAATCATGCTCCCAATATTTACTAGCTGTGTGATTCTGGGAAAGGGGACAACCTCTCTCTACCTCAACTAACTCACCTGTGAAATGGGGATAATAAAAGCACCTACCTCACTGGGTTGTTGTGAGGATAAAACGAAATATTTTGTTAAGTGCTTTGCAAACTTTAAAGCACTATATAAATGCTAGCTATTATTCTTATTTAAGGAATACTGTACAGAGTTCAGTTGGAGTTTGGGGTTGAGGCTTGTAAATAACTATGCGATAAGTGATGGTATGATAAGTACAAAGGAAAGTGTCTTGCTGCCTGTATATGTCAGAAACAGGACTTGAACCCAGATCTTCCTGATTTTGAGGTCAGAGAGAAGGGATGAGAGATTCTGCAAGAAAGGCAGAGAAGTGATATAATGGGTAGAAGTAAGTGTTGGATTCCAAGTCAGGAAGAATTGAGTTCAAATTTAGGCATATACATTTACTAGCTGTGTGACCATGGGCAAGTCACTTAACATCTTTTAGTCTTAGTTTCTTCACTGTAAAATGGGAATAATAATAGCATCTACCTCATAGGATTGTGGTGAAGATTAAAATAAACAATATATGTAAAGCTCTTTGAAAACCTTAAACCTCTAAGTAAATGTTAGCTATCATTATTCTTGGGGTGGGCGTTCTAGGATCCCTTCTTGTTGGGGGTATTAGTGAAGGTTTCATGGAGAAGTTAGCCGGGCACCTGAGGCAGGCCTGAAATGAAAAGTAAAACTGGGAAAGTCTGCACTTCACCTTAAAAAAAGTTTTAAAAATGTTAATGCTAAGTAACAATACATTTTTGTATGTTAACAGAATAAGTGAAAAAAAATTATTAAGGGTTTACTATGTGTCAAGCACTGTGCTAAACACAGGGAAGACAAATTCAAAAAATAAACACCGTTCCTGCCCTCAAGAAGCTTACATTCTAATAGAGAGTGGCAATACCCACAGGTAAATGGCGGCCAAGAAGGAGGATTTTGATTTGGATATTTCTAGGGACGTTAAGTACCTATTGATACATTCTTTCCAGGTGTGAATGACAGGGGATTTAGTTACAATTCACAAACTGGATAATGGGAATGGAGCCAGGTGGCCTGTGAGAGTCTGGGGCCAAGACTAGAGAGAGCTGGCAACTGATGTAACCACTAATGGAGGTCATCATATGGAAATTAGTGACCATTTCCACCACAGGCATGACATTAGAATCTATTTTTAACAATAGCAAGAGTCATTGCAGTGCAGGTTGGCCCTAAGGAAGATCTTAACCATGAGGGTAGGAGATTGGAGCCTGAGAAACCCAGAGCATCATATTTTTCATCTTCAGTACAGCTTTGCAAATAATACGCCAAAATTATTGCTTGAAAGAATTCTGTTCAACTCACACAACTTACACCGGCTCTGCTCCCATTTATCTGGGCCATCGACTTCCCTTCTGGCCTCATATCCTTTTGCTATTCCCCAGATCGCTAGGCTCAAAGAACATGAACAGCTGCTTGTAGCAAATACTCTTAGAAACCCTTCACCAACACAGAGTTTCGTGAATGTTAAATGCAAACAGAACAGAAAGGAGAGAGTCAGGGTATTTTTAATTGCTCAGAAGGTCTCTCTTTCTCATGTTTTTTCCCAGGGTATGAAAAGGCTTTGAAAAATGCTTAGGCGCTTTACAAATGATAGACATGTTCAATTCAACAAACATTTGTTAAATACCTCTTATGTATAAGGCAATGTGCTAAGCACTGAATAATAATCATTGTCCAGTAATTATTTTCATGATTGTTTTGCAGCAGTATTGGGGCAGTGTCTAGTTTTGGACTTGGGAGCATAATATTATTGAAGTGGATACTTGAAATGTGGGGGAAGTGGGGGAAATGGATGTCTGTGGAGGAAAACAAAAATCCTTGATGTTCTTTCAGCCCTCCTGGGCTGATCCTTTCTGAAGGATTGAAGAGAGGACATGATGATTAACGGCACAGGATGAAAAGGGGTGGATGGGTGGCCATCATGACTGATAGAGGGAGAGCTTACAACACTCAGATCACAGATTTGTCTAAATAGCCAAATCAGTGTTTTATAGATAAGAAAGATAATACTCAGAGGGTCTTAGCATCATGCAATAGAGTTAGAAAAGACATTAAAAAAACCATTCAGTCCAACCCTTTTCTTTTTTTTTTTTTACATTTTTTTTCTTTTTTAGGCAATTGGGGTTAAGTGACTTGCCTAGGGTCACACAGCTAGTAAGTGTCAAGTGTTTGGATTGAGGCCAAATTTGAACTCGGGTCCTCTTGACTTCAGGGCTGGTGCTCTCTCTATCCACTGCACCATCTAACTGCCCCCAACCCCTTTATTTTTCAAAGGAGGAAACTGAGGCCCAGAGAGTTGAAATGACTTGCCCACAAAGTCCCAGAGTCTATGTAAACTGTCTCCAAGAAACATCCTTACCCATTATATCACACTAATTCCATATAAATTTCAAAATTCGCCTAGTTTCTATTTCTCTAAAGGATAAACAATTATATTAGTGCTTTGATTCAGAGTGATAAAGAGATGTGCAGTTTTAAATCAGGTATTTGCCTGAATCAAATTTAATATATTTGAGATTCTCCTCCTCCTTGCTTCCCTCCTCCTCCCATATAAATGTTCATTAAGTTATATCCACGTTACTTTCAAGAATGTTGACTTTTCTCCTAATCTTGAGAATGTCCTATTCAACTGAATGTATTAAAAGTAACACAATGTAGCAGCTCCATACTTTGATAATGTGCTTGGGGGTGAGGAATAGAAATAAAGCATACACATAAGGCATAATTCTAGTTTGCAAGGAGAAATGAAGGGTCTCTATTTCCAAAGAGATATGGAGAAAATGGAGAAGGTATAACAGTGCTGTTATGCCATGTGTATGGTAAACCAGCAGGCAACAGAAATTCAATTTGGCTCTTAAAATATTTTAGCCTCTACATACACATTCCACCCCCACTCCCACCCCCAGGTACCTCTGCCTTGCAGTGACACCACTCAGTTACAGCCTTCTCATCAGAAAGCCTTTATAAGACACCTAATTGCACACTAATTAGCTAAGAGAACACGCGCTTGTTATTGCACCAAATAAACTCAGAGTTCCCCCACAGACAGATTCTCATGAAAATCAAATAAAACAGGAGATTGCCAACTGCCTGATTTTTACTGGGTCGGGGCCAGTTTCTTTTAGCATACAGGTCAATGGTTATCTTTTTGACCTTTCTCTTAAGTGATCAGTTTAGGAGTCTTTCCTAATAAATGTTTCTATCCAGAAGATAATGTGAGGTAATAACTTTCAATGTCCAGAAAGTTCTGGGGATAAGGACCTTTTGTAACATTATTAATTCTGTTCTACTGTGAATGTTTACATGAATGGTTCATTAGAAAAACGGGCATTCTCATTGTCACCAGGCACATTTTATTGTTCAGCTTTCTATTCTACCAGATGATCCCAGAAAGCAAATGTCTAATCCCTTATGTGTTCAACCTTGGATAAGCTGGTTGTTGAAGTGTATTGGTGCGGAGCAAAATAAGCAGAACCATGAGAACAGTGTACACAATAGCTACCGCAGCATAAATGAAAATGACTCAACAAGGAAGTCGAAATCTGAGTAATGGAAAAATTAACGAAGGTGTCGGAGAAGAGAAACAAAACACCAAAAACCTACCTTGTAGACCTCAGTTTCCCCCCTTCTAGCTCTAGAACATGATCCCTCATGGCAGAGAGGTTCGTAGACTCATAGGTGGAGAGCTAGAAGGGACCTGAGGGCCCTCTCGCCGAGGCTGAGAGAAGTTCACTAATTTGCTTATTGTTCCCATGTGGTCACACAGCTAGTAAGTGTCTGAAGCAGGACTTGAACTGAGGCTTTCCTGACTTCAAGCCCAATACTCTATTCAATGTGCCACCTAGCTACAGGAGAAGGGTTACTCAGACAGAATACTAACACATATACATAGAGATGCTCACACAGGCATATATGTACACATGTCTATGAATATGTGTCTATGTATGTATTTTGTATATGTACACATAAACATTCACATACACACATATATGTACATACATACATATACACACATATATACATACATATACACATATAAAATCAGACAGTCTCTGTATCTAATGTTTTTGCTTAATTTTTTCTTTATCATAAAGGAAGGTACCACTTAGAATGAGTGGTGGGTGGAAAACAATTGTGATACAGAGATAGAAACAAGGCAATTTTCTTGTTGCACAGTGGATAGAGCACTGGACCTGGATGAGTCCTTCCTCAGACACTCACTTTCTCTGTCACCTTGGTTAAGTCACTTAACTTTTATCTGCTTCAGTTTCCTCATCAGAAAAATGGGGATCATAATGGCAACTACCTCCTGGGGTTGTTGTGAGGGCAAAAATAATATAATATTTATAAAGTACTTTGCAAAATTTAAGGCTCCATATACATGTTAGTTATTAAAAATAAGCTAATATAAGCTGTGAAAAAATAGCAGATGCACGTATGTTAAGACCACAGTTCCCTATTATCACTGCAAAGTAATGAATGATAGGAAGACATCCTGTTACTCAGAAAGGAAGGATTAAAACTCTCCTTCCATGTGGGTTGCAAAAAAAGCAAAGCTGCAGCTCTTTGGTGATTCTCCCTTTTCCTCTCTCTTTTCTAATCTGACTTGAGACACACATAACGACTGTCGCATTCATCATAACCCATTCAAATGAGCTGTGACTAATGATATGCTACATTAGGAATATGATTTTTAAAGTAGTTTTGAGAAGATGTTATTCCTCCCACAGAGTTTGTTACCGTCAATACTAGGAAAGATGGGTATTTAGCCACCTGGAAGAGGAGTTCAGAAATAGAACACACTGTCCAAATAAGGATGATCCGAGGTACATCCATCAGTCCTTGGACTATTCTCCCACTTCTATTCTGGCCTAGGGAAAGTGAGGAGGCATCAAGGAGATGTTTGCTGGGCTGAACCTCCAGGTGTGATGGAACAGAGTCTTTTATCAGGGCTAGCAGAATTATGCCCAAAGGAGAGGGGAAGAGAATTGTTGCTAGTTGTGTTTACCTCATACTAGCTTTAATTCACTTATATTCGGTTCAATAAATTCTTAACTTATATGCAAATACCTATATGCAAAAGAACTGTGGAATTTGAGAAAGACAAGGATACAAGATGAAATGGTTTCTGCCTTCAAAGTTTTTTTTTAATTTTTAATATTTTATTATGAATTTAGCAAATACAAACATTTTGATAGATACAAAGAACAAAAAATAGGATTATATATTGGGATTAAATAAAAAATAGAATGAAAATATTTGTATTAAATAGTTTTTAAGAGTTTATTAAATTTTAACATGTGTAGTAACAAAATTGCCCTACTTGCCTGTATCCTCTGAAATTTCTTATGCTTTTGTGTGTATTTTTCCCTCCATGTAATTTCATGGGGAAGGAGAACACTAAGAACTAGGAAGTTATGGGAACGCTAGATGGAGGAGAGGGTAGTTGAGTGGAACCATGAAGTGATCTAGTGTTCCGAAGAGCCAGAGATGAGGAGGGAGAATATTTTAGATATGGAGTCAGCCTGTGTAAAGGAATGGAGAAAAGAGATTTAATATCATAGAGTGGGAATAGAAGTAGGTCCTCTTGTTTGTAATATATAGAGTATGGGGATTGTAAAGTAAAATATGTCTGAAAAAGCTGGTTAGAGTTCAAGTGTGTACGGTTTTAAATGAGAAACAGAAGTTTCTATTATAACCCAAAAGCAATAGGGAAGCTTCTTCAGCAAGGCAGTGACATAGTCAGATCTAGCTTAGCTTCTAATGGCTTTGTGAAGAATAGATTGGAAAGCCTGGAGACAAGGCAACCAACAAAGAATCTATTGTAAAGATTTAGGTAAGAAGTGATGAAGGTTTGAACTAGAGTGCTAACCATATGAAAAGAAAGGGATGTGAGAAATATTGTGGAGATAGAATTGACAAGACTTGGTAACTAATCATTTATGGGAGATCTTGGAAACCAAACAGTTAAATATGTTACCAACATTGCAAACCTGATCAACTAGGATGGTAGAAATAGAAAAAGGGATGGATTTTGATGGACATGAATTCCATTTTGAATACTTTTGAGTCTCACATGTGGAAGCTGACATGTAGGAATGGAGCTCAGGAAAGGGATTAGGTTTGGATATGTAAATTTGGGAGTCACTTGCATAGACATGATAATCAAACCAATGGGAGCTGATGAGATCACCCTTAGAATGAGTGAAAAGATAGAATAGGGGTCAGGGCATATCCCTAAGGTATAATTATGTACAATTTAGGGAATTTAGACAATAAGCCTACAAAGAAAAATGGGAAAGGGTGGTCAGATAAGGGTAGAAAGTTCTAGAAAGAATGGTGTCATTAAAAACTCAAGGAGGAGAGAATATCTAGGAGAGAGAGTAATCATTGATTTCAAATACTTCAAAGATTTTAGCTCAGAAATATCTCTCATATGTTTCCTCGTCTCTATTCCCATTGCTACCACCACAGAATAATCCCTCATTACACACACTTAAACAAGTACAATACGTCTTAATAGGTTTCTCCACTTTCTTTTTCTCTTCCAATAGATCCTTGATCCTTCATATCACCACCAGACTAATCTCCCTCATGAACTGATTCACAG
>NW_020940355.1:32860090-32963322 GCF_900497805.2 Vombatus ursinus
GGAACAGGATAAGACATAAATTCTTATTGTCCTGTCTGATTTTGGACTGGCCTTTAAGAGATTTTCAGTGAACCTCTTGGGGATGAGCTGACATCTCAATATATTTATATAATTACAAAAAAAGAGCAGTTATCCATCTGTGAAATGGTCCTGGAACATTAAACATTAAAGAACAATAATACTTGCCAGAAAACATCTTGTATCTGGGGATTTCTATATGAATTCCTTTGAAACATAAGAGAATAAGATGTAATGGCGATGATAATAATTTGTTAGTTGTCTCTGACTCTGTGACCTCATTTGGGGTTTTCTTGGCAAAGATACTGGAATGAGAAGACCCCTCCTCTACGGCCAGTCTCCAGAAAGGCTATGTTACCATAGCAACCCAGCAGTAAGATCCCACATCTAGAGCAGGCTAGCAGCTAAACCCCACACCCAGAGGAGACCAACAGAGAGGCTCCACCCCCTCATACAAGCCAGAAGGAAAGCCTACCCTCTAATGAAAACAAGCAGCTAAGCTCTGAAGCCAGTGAAAGCCATCAGTAAAACCCTGGGCCCCAGCACAGAAAGCTTGGGACAGGGCAGGACCAGAGCCCAACTCTCGCATAAAATTACCAAGTCACAAAAAGGCAGAAAAATGAGCAAAAGCATAACAAAACAAAACAAAAAAAGAACTTGATTATAGAAAGTTGCTATGGTGACAGGAAGGATCAAGGTATAAATTTAGAAGGGAGAAATAGTAGTGTCAAAATTGTTACATGTGAAGACTTAAAGGAATATGTAATTTGGTCTCAGGCCATAAAATAATTCCTGGAAGAGCTTAAAAAAGGATTTTAAAAAGCAAATTAGAGATACAAGAAAAGTTGGGGAAATAAATGAGAGTAATGCAAGAGAATCATGGAAAAAAAAGTGTCAGAAGCATGGGAAAAGATATACAAAAATTTACTGAAGAAAATGATTCCCTAAAAAATAGAATTGGCCAAATGGAAAAGGAAGTAAAAAAAAAGCTCACTGAAGAAAATAATTCCTTAAAAATTAGAATTGAGGCAGTGGAAGATAATGACTCTATGAGATATCAAGATACAATAAAACAAAATCAAAAAAAGTAAAAAAAGAAATAGAAGAAAATATGAAATTTCTCATTGGTAAAACAACTGACCTAGAGAATAGATCCAGGAGAGATAATATAAGAATTATTGGACCTCTTGAAAGCCATGATAAAAAAAAAAAGCCTGGACAACATATTTCGAGAAATTATCAAAGAAAACTGCCATGATATATTAAAACCAGAAGGCAAAATGAAAATTAAAAGAATCTGCCCATCAACACCTGAAAGAGACCACAAAATGAAAACTCCCAGAAACATCATGATCAAATTCCAGAGCTCACAGATCAAGGATAAAGTACTGCAAGCAGTCAAAAAGAAATAATTCAAATATTGTAAAACTATAGTCAGGATTACACAGAATTTAGCAGCTTCCATATTGAAGAACTAAAAGACTTCAAGTATGATATACTGGAAGGCAAAGGAGTTAGGATTACAACCAAGAATCACCTACCCAGAAAAATTGAATATAATCTTTCAGGGAAAAAAATGGATATTTAACAAAATAGAAGACTTTCAAGCATTCCTAATTAAAAGACCAGAACTCAATAAAAAAAAACTGACCTCCAAATACGACTCAAGAAAAAACATAAAAAGGTAAAAAAGAAACAGGAAAGAGAAAACATAAGAAATTCAATAATATTAAACTGTTTATATTTCTATATGGCAACATATATTTGTTAACTCTTAAGAACTTTATTACTGTAAGAGCAATTAGAAGGAGTATACATGTCCAGAGACTGTGGATATGAAGTGTCTTTGATGGGATGATACTCTCCCCCCTACAAAAAAAAAAAAACAACAACAACAAAATAAAGGGAAGAGAAATAAAATTGTACTGGAAAAAGAAGGAGGGGAGAGACTGAATGGGATAAATTATCTCACATAAAAGAGGGATGAAAGAACTATTATAATGGAAGGGAATATGGGGGTGGGGATGGGCAATGCTTAAACCTTACACTTGTAGAAATTGCCTCAAAGAGGGAATAACATATACTTGGATACAGAAATCTATCTTACCTTATAAGGAAGTAAAAAGGGATGCAGATAATAGAAGAAGAATGGGGGACTGATAAAAGGGATGGTAGATTGGGGAAGGCGGTGATCAGAAGTAAAACGCTTGTGAGGATGGAAAGGGTGGGAGGTAAGGGGGAATAAAAAGAGAGCAATGGCATGAAGGCAAATACATAGTTAGTTTTCATAAGTATAAATATGAATGGAATAAACTCACCCATAAAATGGAAGTGGATAGCAGAATGGATTAAAAATCAATATGTTGTTTACAAGAAACACATCCGAAGCAGAGAGATATGCACAGGGTAAAGGTAAAAGGCTAGAGCAGAATCTATTATGCTTCAACTGAAGCAAAGAAAGCAGGGGTAGCAATCATATCTCAGACAAAGCAAAAGCAAAAATAGATCTAATTAAAAGAGATAAGGAAGGAAACCATATCTTGCTGAAAGGTACCATAGACAATGAAGTCATATCAATACTAAACATATGTGCACCAAATGGTATATAGTATCTAAATATTTGAAGAAGTTGAATGAATTACAAGAGGAAATAGATAATAGATAACCCCCCCCTCTAGTGGGGGACCTCAACTTTCCCCTCTCAGAACTCGATAAATCTAATAAAAAAATTAAAAAGAAGTTAAGAAAGTGAATAAAATTCAGGAAAAGCTAGAAATGATAGATCTCTGGAGAAAATTGAATGGGAATAGAAAGGAATATACCTTTTTCTCAATAGTATGTGGTACCTACACAAAAGTTGATCATATATTAGGACATAAAAACCTCACAACCAAATGCAGAAAATCAGAAATAGTAAATGATCCCTTTCAGATCATAATGCAATAAAAATTACATTCAATAATGGACAATGGAAGGAGAGATTAAAAATTAATTGGAAACTAAATAACCTAATCTTAAAAAATAAGTAGGTCTCTTTTTCCACCAGCTCCGCCATATTCCAGTGAGTTGCCAAAATTATGAACACAAAAGGAAAAAGGAGGGAGACATGATACATGTTTTCTAGGCCCTTTCGAAAACATGGTGTTGTCCCTCTGGCTACATATATGCAAATATACAAGAAAGGTGATATTGTAGATATCAAGGGTATGGGCACGGTTCAGCAAGGAATGCCTCACAAATGTTACCATGGCAAGACTGGACGGGTCTATAATGTTACTCAACATGCTGTAGGCATTGTTGTAAACAAACAGGTTAAGGGCAAGATTCTAGCCAAGGGAATTAATGTGCATACTGAGTATATTAAGCTTTCCAAGAGCAGAGATAGCTTCCTGAAGTGGGTAAAGGAAAATGATCAGAAGAAGAAGGAAGTCAAAGAAAAAGGCACTTGGGTTCAACCGAAGCACCAGCCTGCTCCAGAGAAGCACACTTTGTGAGAACCAGCGGCAAGGAACCTGAGTTGTTGGAACCGATCCCCTCTGAATTCATGGCATAGATGGCTGTAAAATAAAAACAATAAAAAATTCTTGGGTTAAAAAAAAATAAGTGGGTCAAAGAACAAATCATACAGACAATTGATAATTTCATTAAATAAAATGACAACAAAATAAAATTTATGGCCAAAGTGTTGCTTAGGGGAAAGTTTATCTCTCTAATTAGTTATCTCAGTAATATAGAGAAAAAGGAGATCAATGAATTGGGCATGCAACTAAAAAAGCTAGAAAAAGAACAAATTAAAAATCCCTAATTAAACCAAATTGGAAATCCTGAAAATCAAAGGAGAGATTAATAAAATTGAAAGTAAGAAAACCATTGAACTAATAAATAAAACTAGAAACTGTTTTTATAAAAAAACAATAAAACAGATAAACATTGGTTAATTCAATAAAAAAAAAGAAAGAAGAAAACCAGATTACTAGTATCAAAAATGAAAGGGGTGAAATTACCACCAATGAAGAGGAAATAAAGACAATTGTTGGGAGCTATTTTGCTCAATAATAAGCCAATAAATTTGTCAATCTAAATGAAATGGATAAATACCTACAAAAATATAAATAACCCAGATTAATAGAAGAAGAAATAAAATACTTAAATAACCCAATCTTAGAAAAAGAAAATTGAACAAGCCATCAATGAACTTCCTAAGAAAAAATCCCCAGGACTAGATGGATTCACAAAAGAATTCTATCAAACATTTAAAGAACAATAATCCCACTACTACATAAACTATTTGGAAAAATAGGTGAAGAAGGAGTCCTACCAAATTCCTTCCAGGACACATATATGGAGCTGATACCTAAACCAGGAAGAAGAAACAGAGAAATAAAATTATAGACCAATTTCCCTAGTGATAATTGATGCAAAAATTTTTAAATAAAATACTAGCAAAGAGATTACAGCAATGTATCACAAGGATCATGCACTACGACCAGGTGGGGTCTATACCAGAAATGCAAAGTTGGTTCAATCTGGTACTGGCTAAGAAATAGAGTGGTGGATCAATGGAATACATTAGATACAAATTACATATCCAAAGATTCAAGCTTTTGGAGCAAAAACTCATTATTTGACAAAAGCTACTGGGAAAACTGGAAAACAATATGGTAGAAAGTAGGGATAGACCAACATCTCACACCAAGATAAGGTCAAAATGTTTACATGGGTTACACATAAATGGTGATACCATAAGCAAATTAAGAGAGCATGGGATAGTTTATCTGTCAGATTTATGGATAAGGGAAGAATTTAGGACCAAAGAAAATATAGAGAGCATTATAAAATGTAAAACAGATAGTTTTGATTACATAAAATTTAAAAGATTTTCCACAAGCAAAAATAATGTAACCAAAATAATAAGGAAAGCAGAAAACTGAAAAAAATTTTTTGCAACAAGTGTCTCTGATAAAGATCTCGTTTCTCAAATATATAGAGAACTCAGTCAAATTTATAAAAATACAAGTCATTCCCCAATTGATAAATGGTCAAATGATATGAACAGGCAGTTTTCAGACAAAGAAATCAAAGTCATCTATAGCCATGTGAAAAAAATGCTTTAAATCACTTTTGATTAGAGAAATGCAAATTAAAACAACTCTGAGGTACCACCTTACACCTTGGTTAATATGACTGAAAAGGAAAATGATAAATGTTGGAGAAGATATGGGAAAATTGGAACACTAATGCATTGTTGGTGGAGTTGTGAACTGATCCAACCATTCTGGAGAGTTATAAAACTGTGCATACCCTTTGATTTAGCAATACTACCACTGCTAGGTCTATATCCCCAAGACATCCAAAAAGGGAAAAGGACCTATTTGTACAAAAATATTTATAGTAGTTCTTTTTGTGGTAGCTAAGAATTGGAAATCAAAGGGATGGGCATACACTATGGTATATGATTGTAATGAAATATTATTGTGCTATGAGAAATGACAAGCAGGATAATTTCAGAAAAACCTGGAAAGACTTACATGAACTGATGCATAGTGAAATAAACAGAATCAGGAAAATGTTGCAAACATTAATAGCAATATTGGTCAATTAAGAATTGTGAATGACAGTTATTTTCAGCAATACAATGATCCAAGACAATTCTAAAGGGTTAATGATGAAGCATACTATATGCCTCTAAAGAAAGAACTGATATTTGAATAGACTGAAGCATGCTATTTTTCATTTTCTTTCATTCTTTTTCTTTTATTTGAGTCTTCTTGTACAAAATGACTAATATGGAAACATTTTGCTTAATTGCACATACATAACCTACATTGATTGCTTACTGTATCAGGGATGGAGGAGCAGAGACAGACAGGGAGGGAAAGATAAAATTTGGAACCCAAAACTTAAGAAAATGTTAAAAATGGTTTTAACATGTAAAGGAGGGGAAAATAAAATATATATTAAAATGAAAAAACTGTTAATAATTATAGCAGTAGTGAAGGCTAATAATAGTTATGCATCATTGGATCTATAGAACATAAAGTGCCTTTCCAATTCCCACTTTTCAAATCTTCTTACATCTTGCACACCTCCACATTCTCTTTGATCCAGTGATACTGGCCTCCTTGCTGTTACCTGTACTCTATCTCTCAATTCCATTTTCTCTGGATGCTCGTCATGCCTGGAATGCTCTCCTTCCTCAGCTCTGTCTCCTGGCTTGCCTGGCTTCCTTCAAATCCCAACTAAAACCCCATTTGCTATAAAAAGTCTTTCCCAGTCTCTTTTAATATTGTGCCTTCCCTTTATTGATTACTTCCAATTTACTCTCTGTATCTCTTATTTGTATATGTTAGTTTGCATGTAGCTCTCTCATTAGACTGCGAATTCCTTGAGGGCAGGAACCGGATTGTCTTTTTCCTTTGTTTGTAACCTCAAAACTTAACATAGTGCCTGGCACATAAACAAATAGTTCATATAGTAGTGGGATTATTTGTTCTTTAATGTTTGATAGAATTCACTTTTGAATTCATCTGGTCCTAGGGATTTTTTTCTTAAGAAGTTCATTGATGACTTGTTCAACTTCTTTTTTAAGATTGAGTTTCTTAAATATTTTATTTCTTCTTCTGTTAATCTGGGTAATTTATATTTTTGTAGATATTCACCCATTTCATTTAGATTGTCAAATTTATTGGCATATTATTGGACAAAATAGCCCTAACAATTGTCTTAATTTCTTCTTCATTCAAATCCAGTCTCAGATACTTACTGGCTGTATGTGATTTTGGGCAGGTGACTTACTCCTATTTGTCTCAGTTTCCTCATCTATAAAATGAACTGGAGAAGGAAATGGCAAATCACTCCAGTATCTTTTTCAAGAAAACCCCAAATGGGGTCATGAAGATGCAGGCATGACTGAAACAACTGCACAACAACAAATTTCATTCAAATCCAAATATCAATTTTTATGAACTGAAAAATAGCATTGCTAAACATTATAAAAGTATAAATAAATTTAATAAATGCTTACTGACTGACCAATACTGGCTTACTCCTGAAGGGAGCCTATCAAACAACAAAGATGCAAGAATTGAACCAAAAGGCCCTCTATGGGCAAAATCCATGTTGGCTCAGTCAATAATATGTTGACAAGAAATGTTGACAAAATGACTGAGTCAAGTATATTTGTTTATAGGAAAAAAAGAATCCATTAAAATAATATAAGATCACATCATTATTAACAGAAATTACTGAAATACCATATTGATTGATGCAAACTTTGTAAGGAAACAGTACAAACAAGGCAATATATTACTACAAGTTAGAAAATTTTAACAACCACTGAATAGGTAGGAAGAATTAAACATGTAGCCAGAATTAGATACAAAAGTTCTTTACACTTCATAAGCTAACAGGTTCATATTTCAATAGTGCAGCTACAAATCCCAAAATAGCCTTTAAAATTCAACAAACAAATTGTATTTGAACTACAACATTATCACAGATAAAATTATTGCCTAAAATTACTAGGACACAACAATGACTCATAAAAATGTAAGAATATTTTTAATAGGTGTTGCCATGTTGAACATTCATAACCTTCAGTCTATATTGCATGAAAAGTTTTCACGATAAAGAAAACTAGAGGAAAAATCTTGGAATTATATAAGATGAAGAAGTACATATCATGAGTGTTATTCTGTCTCCTACTTGAGTTGTCCTGAGGATACTTTCAGTGTATCTATAGAAGAGGAACCTGGATCCCAATACATTCATTCAAATCCAAAGATCAATTGTTTTATCCACTGAAAAATAGCATTGCTAAACATTATATATAAAAGAATAAAAACTTGATCGTGACTTGTCCTAGGGCCATTTCCATCTGAGAACCAGTAAACATATTAAAGGATCTAAATGATAAAGGTGGTAATAATAATGATGATAATAACAATCCATTATTATTTACATAATAATATATTCAACTATAAAAAAGCATCCATTTATCTATTTTTACAGTAGTTCACAGAAAATTAAAGATAAAGTAATAAATGCAAGATAATTACTTTCCCAGAATTATTTTTATCTGAACTCTAGAAGAGAAGGAAAAAATTTCTATAGTTAGCAAAGTGAGTTCACATTTATACATTAATGGTGATTCCCCCCAAAATTGCTTTGTATTGCATTTATCTATATGCTGAATTTACTTATCTGTGTATTTACTAGTCCTCACAGTAGAATGGAAACTTCATGAGGGCAGGAGCAGTTTCATTTTTGTCTATATATATATATCTAGAATGTCTAACATAGTTCCTGGCATACAAGTGGTATTTAATAAATGCATGCTTAATTGAATTGTGCTAATTAAACAATGCAATGATGATATAAAGGAAGAATTGGAGGTAATGGAATTTGTCGTGGTGAGATAGAGAATTCTTATTATATTTCTCAGCTTCTTTTTATTGAAAATATAATGGAACAATTGAATATATTCAGTTTAACAAATATTTATGACCAAAAGAATGTTTACGCCTGTCAAGAGAGAACAAATGGGATTGTTCCAACGTAAACACAGCTGTTATTTTTAGAGATTCCAGAGGTCACAGTGGCTAACAAACAGTTCTTCCATTCAGACTGATTCCAAATTCAGGGTACTATAGGAATTAGCTATAGCTAATATGATGTAATATAATATAATTATATAATCCCATTTGTTTAAAGAACCACAAAGGATTTAAATGGCAGCTAAAATATCCCTAGTTCAAAATCCAATTAAATTCAATTCTTACTACTTATAAACAAAAAAGGATGAGGGCTACTGTGGGTAACATCTGCCTTGTATAGGCAAACCCTAAAAACTCCTTGTCATACAATCTCAAAGTTTTCCTGGATTTATTTCTATTTTTCAGACTCCCTTTATGGTATGCCTTGAAAGAGTTTCAGTTATCACCATATGACTAAATGATTATATACCTCCCTTCAAGAAAAAGATTGGATGTCAGTGATCCATGAACTTGTCATCTTCATTCCAGTGATCTTTGCATGAGTCATCTTGAGAAAACCATCCAGAGGAGTGAGGATGGTCCCAAATGGAGTGGTGTGTCTCTTGAGGACAACGAATGTATCAGATTGATTCTCCATTCCCTTATCCTAGCTGTCAGTACCATTAGGAATTAAATGCAAAGCCTTGGTCTCAATTTTCATGACATTAAAAAGGAAGGTTTTCACCTATCTCTGAGATGATCTCACTCCTTCTTTGCTTCACTCTCTGGGTCTGTTTAGAATTACACTCAGGGCCAATACTGGAGTTTTGTAACTTGATACCCTCTGGATTCTACATGAACTCTAATTTCTATGCTTTTCTTGAGAAACACTGAACAATGAAATATTCTTGTAATCAGTTAAATCTAATGCCTATGGCATAGAGATATGCTTCTGAAAACCTCTGAAGTCACGTCCATTTCTGTATTATTCAAGAGAGGAAGAAGTTGAATGCAACTTAACTTTCCTAAGTTTAAATCCAGCCTCAGGTACTTACTGGCTGTGTGATCCTGGGCAAGTGACTTAACCCTGTTTGCCTCAGTTTCTTCATCTATAAAATGAGCTGGAGAAGGAAATGGCAAATTACTCCAGCATCTTTTTCAAGAAAACCCCAAATGGGGTCACGAAGACTCAGATATGACTGAAACAACTGAACAGCAACAAAAACGCATTCTGATGGAATGGGGACTTACTGTATGATGTGAAAATTCCTAGGCAAACTCAACTCATTATGAAAATAGAAATAAGGGAAACTAAGTAGGTAAAAGTAATAATAACAAACACATTTTCCCTTCAAAAAGCAGAATCTAGCAGAATTCTATACACAGTGGGCCTATGGGGTGTCCTTCCCTCTCCCCCACAGCTCAAATGTGATAATTTAATTGTTTAAAGGCCTCCATCCTCTTCCCCCATAAACCCATTCCTCCTCCTGACTTCATTATTTCTGTCATCCCAGTCACCAAGGTTTGAAACCCTAGAATAATATTTGACTTTCCCTTTCTTACCCCACCTCTTTCCCCACACACATCCAACCAATTGCCAAGAACAAGAATAGATTTCTAAGTTGTCATTCTGCCTCCAATTTATCCTTCACAGAATTGCCAATAATCTTCCTAATACACAGGATATATTGCAGAGATTGAGGAATGAATGGGTGGTGAGGGAGCAGGAGCCATGGCTGTAGACTGCTCTTTCTAGAAGTTTAGGAAGAAAAATGAAACATGATAACTTGAATGTATAGCCTTTCTAAGAAGGTTATTGCTTCTGCTTATTAAAGGAGGACAGCAAAGGTGAGAGGGAGAGCAAGAGGAGGAGGGAGAGAGACAGAGAGAGAGAGAGACAGAGAGGCAGAGAGACAGAGAGAGTGAGAGACACACACAGAGACAGAGACACAGAGAGAGAATTCAGTAAGGCTATGAAGGTCTGTAGGAAATGGGATTAAGGACCCAAATGGAACCTTGTCAAGGAATAATGCTACTTTATCCCTTGAGGACAAAGCAAATGAAAAAATGGGAAAATATATATAGAACTTTTTGATATGTTTAGAGTAGAAGATAAAGGAACTCACGATGAAAGATATTATTCTTCTTAGTGAGGTGTGAGGTGAAGCCATCTGTGGGGGGAGGGGAGTGGAAATTGAATGAGAAGAGAAGAGAAAGTCAGGAGCAGTAACTGTGGGATATTGTGATAGGGAATTGATCTGAAATGAATAAAAGGATTTTAATATAATAGTGAAGATCCATTTGAAATTAGATGATTTCAAACAACCTTCTCAGCTTTAGTTTATGCCCCATAAATTTCAACAAAATTGAAATACTAGCTAGTTCTCAATCTGAAACTCCTCTCTTCCTCATGCCTAGAATGATGGGGTATCTAAATCTTTAGGATAATGCTCTAATGGACTAGAATGGAAGATGGGTCTCACTGGAAAAGGGAGATGCAACCAAATAGGTCAACTACAGGTTTCTCTGAATCCAACAAGCAATTACCTTGAATGCTTGCATAGGACCTGAGAATGCTTTTTACTCATATTATGAAGAGTTTAGATAAAAGATAGAGACTTAAGATGAAAGAGACTTTAGATGTAACATCTGTATTCTGACATTCCTAGTGGGATTCCTGGGTAGAAGCAAAATGAGCCAAGTGATATGATTTGGGGGGGAGTTATAGAAGGTTGAATTTAGTCTGTGTAAGCCCAGAGTCTGGAGCTCTGAGCCTTGGACTACATCTAATACATTTGGTTCTGGTAGTTGAACTCATTAAAGGATGTTAGGTGATATCTTACTAACTGCTCCCTTATCTTGGGTTGTTATTGTTGTTGTTCTCAAAGAGGACCAATGACATCAGGAGGCTGCTATCTTGACTGATGCATGAATTGGATTTAAATCTGTCAGAGTTGCACAAAGTCATCAGTCTCACTCTCTCCTCCAGTCATCAAAGTCCAGTGGCAAGACAAAAGTCAAGATAAACACCTCTTGTTCTTTTATTGCACAGTCAGAAGATCACTCTACTTGGCAAAAAATGCAAGGAAAAACCAAACTTAACAAAACTATGTGACCTTAATCAATCCACTTAACCTCTCTGGGTCTCATTTTCTTCATCTTTAAAATAAAGCCATGAAATGAGATGACCCCTATGACCCCTTCCAGCTCCAAATTTATGATACCATGATCACACACCTTCTTCAACAAAGCTGTCCTTCACAGCTAAAGTGATTTCTCCCTTCTCACGTGTCTTATGGTATTATGGATCTAAGTTTCCTTGTCTGTGAAATAAGGGTCTTGGAACAGATCAGGCTTGCACAACATATGACATGTGGGCCGCTTGTAGCCCACCAAAGGATTTTGGGCAGCCTGTGAAAAATGTAGGGTTGCCACTGCACACTCTCCTGTTTGTCACGTGACCCACGGCAATCAATCATCATCAAACTTTCTCTAGTCTAACCTATCTGCAGCCCGAACCTACTGCCCTAGTTGTGCAGGTCTGGAATAGATGATTTCTAAAGACCCTTCTAATTCTAACATGCTATGACTCTACAACTTTGTCTAGTCTTACCTTTGTTCTTTGTACATTTTGCTTTGTGCTGTAATTATTGGATATATGTCCTATCCCCCTTACACACACACACACACACACACACACACACATATACACATACACACAGACTATAAGCTTCATGATGGCAAGGACTATTATTTTTTAATTTTTAAATTTCCTGTTGAGTTGAACTTATTTTTATTCAACCAGATAACTTGCTTATGTATACATGTTGAAGTTTGGAAATGAAAGGTATGAAGAAGATAGCTGGAGGTAGGTAGTTGGAAATAACACTTTCTATAGTAGAAGGAGCTTGAAAGGCCTTAAATATTTGTTCTCTTCTTTACATGGTCTAGATAGGGTGTTTTTACTTCATGGAAAGTAGTTCTTTCTGAAAACTGAGAGCCTCAGAAATTCTGTCTTGGCAGGAATTTCAACAAAGCCTAGTTACCAAGAATAGTCCAATAGGACTTTGGAAAAGGTGTTTTTATAGTTCTGTTGTATCTTCCTGGTCGTACTTGCTCTGGAAGGTATAATTTCCACTCCTGTCAGCCCTTTTCTTTTTGGAAAAATAAATCTTTATTGATATTCTGAGTTTTGACATCATCTAGATTTCCCCTTGTTTCCCTTCCCTTCCTCTCTCCCAGAAAGTCATCTCTTGCAACAGGCATACTGCATACTATAGGTATGTAGGTGACACAGTGGATAGAGTGCTGGGCCTAGAGTCAGGAAGACTTAAATTCTAACTAGACCTCAAATACTTAATAGTTGTGTGACCCTGGGGCAAGTCACTTAATCTCTATTTGCCTCAGTTTCCTCCATTGTAAAATGTAAATAATACTGTAACCAATGCAATAAGGTAAATATGTAACTAAAGTAAATGTAAATAATTACTATGACTACAAATATTAATAGCATCTACCTCCCAAATTTGTTGTGAAAATAAAATTATATGATGTTTGTAAATCACTTAGCACAGTGCCTGGCACAAAGTAAGAACAATATAAACCCCAGTATTATAAAACAAAGAATATTTTAAAAGGGAAAACAAATGAAAGAGAAAAAATAATAAAATACTTGATAGGATTCATAGAAAAAATCTGAAAATATATTCAATAGTTTCACATACATTGCTATCTTAGCTCCACAATGAATTGGGGAGTAAGAGAAAATGTCTTCTCATATTTCTTCTTTGGAACTATATACTTATTCTTTTAAATTTTTCAATCTTTGCTTTTGATTGTTTTGTGATGGTTATTCTTTCCATTTACATTGCTGTCATCATGTGTATATTATTTCACTGGTGTCTATTACTTCACTCTCCATCAGTTCATGTAAGTCTTTTCATGCTTTTCTATATTTATATCTGCCACATCTCATAGCACGGTAATATTCCATTGCATCCATGTACCATAATTTGTCTAGCTGATGCCTCCAGTTTATGGGCATCTGCTTTATTTCCATTTCTTTGTTACCTTTAATAATGTTGTGATGAATATTTTGCTGAATGTGGGGATGTTCTTATCAACTATCTCTTTGGGGTATATATGCCTAACAGTTGAATCTCTGGGTCAAAAGCTACTCGATTTTATTTTCATAATTCTAAATAGATTTTTAAATGATTGAATTAGTTCACAACTCCACTAACAATGTACCAATATGCTTATCTCCCCACAACCTTGCCAACACTGATGATTCCCGTCTTTTGTCATCTTTGTCAATATGCTGGATGTGAGGTAAGGGTTGTTTTGATTTGCATTTTTTCTTATTATTAATGATTTGAAGCATCATTTTATATGGTTATTAATAATTTGCAAATTTTGTATTTATATATTTTGGTCATTAATCTTTTGGGGAATGGTTTTCAGTCATATCCATTCATGTACATATATATACATACATACACATGTGTCTCTTAATAATAGGTATATCTTGAATACCAAACCATTATAATTTGATATGAAGATTTTTTCCCCATGTTTAACCACTTCCTTTAATTTTTTTTTGTCCTAGATGCCTGAATTTTGTGTATTGTCAGTGTTATTGTTCAATCATTTCAGTCGTGTTCAACTCTTCATCACCCCATTTGGGGTTTTCTTGGCAAGGACAGTGGAGTGGTTTGCCATTACCAGATTTATTTTACAGATGAGGAAACTGAGGCAAAGAGTGGTAAGTGAATTACCCAGGATCACATAGCTAGTAATCATCTGAGGTAAAATTTGAACTTAGGAAGACGAGTCTTCCTGACTTCAGGCCTGGCACTCTATCTACTATGCCACCTAGCTGCCCCTGAATTTTATGTATAAACACATATAATCAAAATAGTCTATTGTATCTTTCGTAATTTTCTCTTTACCTTGTTCAATTAAGGCTATATCTCTTACCCTTCGCTATGAAAGGAATATTCTACCTTCTCTCGTCATTTTTAATGATATGATCTTCAATATTGAGGCCACATGTCCTTTTTGAGTCTACCAACCCTTTTCTAGCGGCCTGGTTGCATTCGGCTTTTTCATCTCATGAAATGGAAAGAGAAATGGATGGGGTTTTGGAGGACCCAAGTGCCAATATTGCCTCTGATGTAGACTCTACAGGTGACCTTGGGCAAGTCACATATGCTCCCTGGGCCTCAGTTTCCTCTTACATAAAATGAGTGAGTTAGACTCAGTGGTCCTTGAAGGCCCTTTTAGGTCTAGGTCTGCAAACCTTAGCTTTGTCTGTATCACTTTTTCAGGTGTGACTTTCAGACTCACTGTGGTGCCTTGGTCATGGTGTATGTCATCTCTCCATGAAAAGCAGTATTCTTAATAAACACATTTTCAATTTTGATGAATAATGATTACCGTATTAGATTTTTGAGCAACAATGTTCTCAAAGCAATCAATAAATTGATTAGTCCCATATGCTTCACAAATATATACTTATGTTTTCAAGGATGAGTGAGTGTGTTGGTGTAAACTGTCAAACCCAATGTAGCACAACATGCTATGGCTAGAATTCAAAAGATTATTTTATCATACATAAAGGAAATGTGGCAGAGGAAAGAGGTTGAATATACTTCTTATAATCCTATCAAGTATTTATCAAGCATATGCTCAAAAATTTTAGATATGTTGTTAGTATGGGGCGGGGGAAGGAATATTAGAGGAAAGGTTTCAAAGAAAAGAATAAGACATAGTTGCTATCCAAAGGAAGCTAACAATACAATTGAACATAATTTCACTCCCCATTCCTTGTCACTCCAAGAAGTAGATTCAACCTTCAGAGTCAGAATTGTAACTTCTCTATTTCCCTGTGGATCTTCTGGGCTCCCACTAATGAATCCAAATCTAATCCATCTGCAGATCACAGTGGACTTCAGGAACTGACCTAAACTGCCCCCTTCACTCTAAGAACATCTCTTTGTGAGGGAGGGATGAAGCACCTTGAGCCTAGGCCCTTGTCCAATATCATCCTCCGAATGACAGTTTTCAAGGATAGTAACATCCCCAATAGGCACCATCCCGTGTGTTAAAGCAGTAGAATGATGGCATTATGAAAATCAGTAATTCAATCAATGGTTCACTTGCATATTTGAAATATGCTGCATTTTTACAGTTATGATGGAAAACCAATATAGAGAAAATGGTTCAAGAAACCTTCCAATGGAAAAATTGCTGACTAGGGTATTACCTTTGTTTTTTTAAAGGGCATGATTCTATAGAATACCAAAATTCTGGATTGTAATTCTTTTGGCAGAATAAGCTCTTTGAGGTTTTCACTTGGTGTGACTGGGAAGAAAAGAATAAAACTGTTTTATGAGAAATTGAAAGTCAGGATAAATAACACTAAGGTAAGAGAGCACCTACTAACTGTCTCAAAAAAGATAAAATTTGATCTGGGGAATTTATATGTGAGGCACTAAAATAACTTGTAGATGTGAATATGGAAACACAGTGCTTCTGATGCACTAGAGAGAGCACTCACTTAAGTTCAAATACAACCTCTGAGGCTTACTCCCTGTATGATCTTGGACAAGTCACTTATGTTCCCTTGGCTTTGGTTTCCTAATCAGTAAAATTAGGGAATTAAATTAGATGAGCTCTGAAATGCCATCCAGCTCTAGCTCTAAGAAGTCCTATCAATATTGTCCTGAATTTCAAAAGGAGGAAGTATAGACTAGTGTGTTCTAAGTTCATTCTCAATGACATTCCAGGACAGATACTTCTTTTTTTTTTAACTCTGTGAATCTTCAGAGGTCCAATATGACAAGAACAAGCCATGCTAGACAGTTTCATTTCCTTTTTTGGATAGGATTACTAGACAAATGGGTTGTGGGAATGCTGAAGACACTGTCTATATACCACCTGGAATTCAGCAGAACGCTAGATGAATTCTCTCACAATATCCTGGGGACAAGATGGGCAGGTTTGGGCTAAATAATAGTAGTTAGGGGGTGTGTGAAAATCGTTGGATGACTGTACACAAAGAGCTTTGATTAAAAGACTGATATTTACACTTAAAGAAATCTACAGAAGCTTGCTGCAGAACTCTGTTCTCATCTTTGTTTTGTGCAAAATGTTTTATCAGACGAAAAATGTTATCCTCCTCCAGAGAAAGAATGGATGCAGTCTGGATGCAGATCAAAGCATATGAGAAAACTAGCATGGTGGAGAGCATTAGAAGAATTAGTCCAAGGGATACTTAGTATAGAGAAGATAAGACTGGTGGGGAAGGGCAATGTGTGTGCAGAGGGTGGGGGGAGCGGAGGGTGGGGGCTGGGGGTGAAGGGAACACAAAACTATCTTCAAGTATATAAAGGACTAGATTGTGGGAAAGGGATCTGATATGATATGCTTATTTCCAGAGGTCAGACCAGAAGCAATGAGTGGAAGTGGCAAAGAGGTAGAGTTAGTTTTGATGTCAGGAAAAACTCTCTAACAATTCGAACTGTCCCAATGGGGAAAGGGTGGCTTCTGACTCTGGACTTTGCTACTATGTCCCAGTTGCTTTCTCACCCTGAAACATCCCTCTGTCCTGTGGGCTCCTCTCTCACATTCCTGAGTTCTTCTCAGGGTCTTCCTTTTGGGAGAGGTTCAGGTCAGCCAATCTTCATTTCCCACCCGGCTCTGCTGTAGACTTTGTGGACATCACTGTTATGGACTTTGACACCATGCCCTTACACTGGTAACTCACCCTGCTTTGGAATATCTTTTGTGTTTTGTCTATCCTCTGTTAGAATGTAAGCTCCTTGAAGGCAGGGATTGTATGTTGTTGGGGTTTTTTTTTGTTTTTTTTTTTGTTGTTGTTGTTGTTTTGCTCATATTTGTGTCCCTAGCATTTTGTACAGTGCCTGGCACACAGTAAGAAATTAATATATGTTCGTTTCCTTACTAATTTATTTGTTGCCTCATAAGGTAGCAGACTCCCCCTCAATAAATGCCTTTAAACAAACGCTAGATGACCAGTTGTTGAATACAGTGTAGAATGGGTTTTTGCTTTGTTATGGGTTGGCCTGAATAGTGTCTTGGGTCCCTTCCAACTAGGAGGTTCTTTGATTTTATAATTCTGTGAATATTGTCTTTTCTTTTTAGTTCATTCTAATTTGAATTGACATTAGAAGGGTTGGTGGAAAGAAGTTATCTCAGTGATTGGCTTAGGTGAAGAAGATTCATTTCTTTGGAATGCAGTAGATGATGAATATGTCATTCCAGAAGTGTTCCCTGAATTTTTTAGTTCTAGACTTCAGCATACTTTTCACTTTGAGGTATAGGGAAAAGATATTGGAGTAGAAGGATGCACTTAAAAGTCTTATGTATACAAATAATTGATAGTGTAAGTCCTAAAAATGCCACAAGAATGTCGCAAAGTTTGTTGAAGGCGTCAAACAGAGGGAAAACAATTAGATAAATTGCTCCTTTTGAACTCTAGGCCATATGACTAATTTGAAGATAGTACTCTGAATGCTTAACTGAATGGAATTCATGCACACATTCATTCATTCAACTAACATTTAGGAAGTATTTATCTTATACAAAGCAGGTGAGCAAATCAGAGTCCCTGACTTCAAGGATTTAACAGTCTAGTAGGGAAAATGACACGCCTACCTCTAACTATGAAGTGGGAGTACACAGCTATATCTTTCCTCCTCCTTCCAGATGATAAGCCTGTCAATATCACCAATAAAGATCCAGAACTAAAAAGAAATAGAAAGAGGCAAAAAACAGATAGTCACATTCAGCTTAGTAAAAAATGATGCAGAATGCGATCAGGGCTTGATCACTTGATCCCATTCCCCCTTCCCAAGTTCAAAGACAGATAAATAAAAGACAAAATAACTAAATCACCAAAAGATGAAGCCTGCATTTCCTGGTATACTCATGGAATAAGACAACTCTTCTTCCTAAACAGGAGCAGGCTTAGAGGTAACCATACAGTACGTAGCAGGAGGAGTTGAAGGGATGGTTAGTAGAAGTAGCTAGCAGTAAGAGGAGACAGCACTTTTCAGAGGAGGAATCTGTATCTAATCCAGATTGCAAAGGGTAGTTGGGAAGCCCCGAGATATCTTAAGGAATATTTGGATCTCAGCACCCAAACTATGATTCTTTGAGCTTCAAACTTTTTCTGCAGATGATGGAGAGGTTTGAATTTGAGTTTCTGAACTATAGTCCTTGAATTTCTGGCTTCTTTAGCCTTGTTTGTAGACCAAAAAGGGTTTGGACAGCTTGATCTAAGATGAAATGTGGGCACTCAGTAGGAATGGTGATTGTTCAATGTATTTGACTTTATTGATTTTCTTCTATGATGATTAGAAAAATAAAAACAAAGCAAAATAAAAAACCAGCCCTATACAGTTATATCATAGGTGTCTGATTGGCTCCATGGAAAGGCTAGAAGGTTTGGTGGAAAGGGCAGAGCCCCTCTCCATACCCTTCTCCAGGAGGTGGAGTAATCATGAGCCAAGACTCCAAATGTATAAAGTCATATACCTTGCACCTTTATACTAACCAAATGAGTGTTTCCATCTGTAGAAGGAATGGTGTTAAATTAGAGAATTAGCCAGCTCTCTGAGAGCTATAGAGAGCATATCCCAGACTTCCCTCTGTTATTGGTATCAGGAAAGAGACCAGCAGCATGCCTAGGTAGTTAAAACTTTAATAAATTAAAGATAGAAATAAAATACAAACAAAGTTCTATAGTAATTCTGAGGAGCTAGAGGATGATTTTTTTTTTACTGTGGTGATTAAGGATAGCACCATGAGGAGAAAAATTTCAACAAGGTCTTAAAGGATCTATAGGAATTCAATAGGCAGATACTGACAAGGGAGAGAATTGTTTTTGTTAAGAGCATATTTTGTTCTTTATTTTCCCCAGCTATACTCCTTGGGACTTCTTCACAACGCCCCAGGAACATCCTTATCCTGCAAGATCATATCAGTCCTAGGCAATGGATTACCAGGAAATTATTGTAATTTTGTCATGATGTGGTCTCTGTAGTTTATCAAATTATGTCACTTAGCAGCAGGGAATCCTTGCAACTGAATAGGTAAATAGCCAAAGTACTGTCTCTGAAACATGTTCACCAGTATCCAGAGTCCAAAATATTACATATGAGATCTGGACTATAATTTCATATCATGTACCATCACATGAGGAGATGTTTCTCAAGCTATACTATGCCAAACTGAAACCATATAAAGGGAGCAAATTTTGGAGCTTGAAGTCCAATGAGACTTTGTTTTATTCAGTGGTTTTTAACTCACTTGCTGATTATTGGTTGGGTAACTTTAGCTCAGGTATTTTCCCTCTCTGGGCCTTGATTTTCTCAAATTTAAAGTAATAAGGTTGGACTAGGTGATCAGTAAATCTCCCTTCTAATTCACTACACTAGGTACAAGAGCTACTTATCCACCTTTGATGTCCATCTTTACCCAACTCTCACCTGTAGCTCCAAGAAGCTGTAGCATGGGCAGTGGCCACACCTTGGTAAACCATTTCAGCAGTTGGGCAAAGCTAGGTGGAGGGTAACCAACAGGCCTCAAATCTGTCAATGAGTTAGGGGAGTGTCTACCCCAAGCATGTGAAGACTTCCCCCTGGGAGAATGAGCAGATAAGAGCAATTTGTTCCAATGGCCATAAAGGTGGCAAAAGCAGGTTCTATGGAGAGCTTAGAGCTTGGTCAGACATCAAAGGTGCCAAGGTCATCTACTACATCCTGGACTATTGTTAGTCATCTTGACTTTTGTCTTTCCACTGGACTTTGATGGATCTGGAAGACAGAGTGAAGCTGATGACTTTGTGCAACTCTGCCTGACTTAAATCCAATTCATGAACAAGTCAAGACATCACCCCATGATGTCACTGATCCTCTTCAAAAATGAAGGACAACAACTAGGTACAAGAAAAGCCCTTAATCAGATTGGAAAAAGTAAAGGTCATAGGATGAGATGAGATGATGCCACACCAGAAGCAGAAGGGATTGCTGGAACAGAGGTTTCTGTGGGGCCTGGGTGAAAACAGCAAACTGGATCAAACTCAGATCTTCCTAGTGCTAGAGGAATTCCCAGCTAAGCCCCTGAGAGGGAGAGGCTGGGAGTCAGGAAGTACCAACTATGACATATACTATGCTAGCTGAGTGTAAGTCAATCTGGACGATTCCCTTAACTTCTCAGTGTCCTCTAGGCAACTCTCTAAGATTTTAAATTGTGGAACAGGTGACAACTTATGTTGGTGGAGGGAGTTTTCTCCCATGGAGTTCCCTATGTCATTGAAAATATAGGCCCTGTCTAAACACCCTCCCCCCAAAAACCAAAAACAGAAACCTGTAAACAATATCTCTGGTTTATGAGTCTTAAAGGAAGGATCTAAGTTACAAATAGTTACAAAGTGACTGTCAAATTTCACACCTAAATCTTGGTTAATGACCCAGGTGGGGAATGTATTTTCAGTGCTCATACCATATCAAAACTAATTTGTTAATGTGTCTTCTCAATCTATCCTGGAAGGGAGGTGAGGTGTGCTATGGGTGAGTTATTCAAAACAAAACCTTCTCACTTCAGGAGAGGAATTTTGGGTCAACTCATGTAATTCGTATTTCTGAGTGATTGTAAACTTGTTTCATTCATTCATTCATTCATTTACTTATTTATTTCCTAGGTGGCCTTATCAATTTTCCTGGTAAGTGGTGTGTTTTTTTTCTATTGAAGTTCTGCATATCTTTTGTTCTTATTTACTAATACCCTCCCCTTCCCTAAATGTTGTAAATACTAATACCAACAAAAACAAATAAACAAAACCCATTTTCTCAGTGTGGATAATACTACTACTACTAATGATAATTACTACAATTTCATGTAATACTTTAAGGTTTGCAAAGCCCTTTTTATGCATCATGACACAGTCATGTGACACAGTACATAGAATATTAGACAGAGTCAGGAAGGCATGAGTTCAAATTCACTTCAAAAACTTACTATTCTGGGGCAGCTAGGTGGCACAGTGTCCTGAAGTCAGGAGGGCCTGAGTTCAAATCCGGCCTCAGATCAAACACTTGACACTTATTAGCTGTGTGACCCTGGGCAAGTCACTTAACCCCAATTTCCTAAAAAAACAAAACAAAAAAAAACTTACTATTCTGGGGCAAGTCATTTAACCTACCTCAGCTTCTGCTTCTTCATTGTAAACTGGAAATAATAATAGATCCTACCTCAAGGGTTGTTGTAAGGGTTAAGTGAAAGACCATATTAAAGCCCTTTGCAAACCTTAATATCAATATAAAAATTAACTACTGTTATAACAATAATGATGATGATGGTGATTCGTTTGATCCTTACAATAATTCCATGAGGTCAGTGCTGTTATTATCTTTAGTTTATAGATGAGAAAATTGAAGCCAAAAGAAATTAAGGAATTTGCCCAGGATCACACAAAGCTAAAAAGAACCTGAGTCACAATTTGAACTCAGGTAATCATGACTCTAAGCTCAACTCTCTATATACTATGCCATTTAATAAAGTGTATTTTATGATGGGTCCTTGTACTGGACTTTTTATTTCTCCAGTGAAGTAAATTATTGATCTTTGCTACTCTCTTTTCAGCAAAGGTCAAGTGCAATCCTTATGATACTGCTCTTTTTCTTAATGAAATTCTACAAATCACTGTGATAACCATTAGAAATTGAGCTAAATTATGGTGGTGCAGAAATGCAATCACTGCTAATCACAGAATCTTAGAGTTGGAAGGGACCTTAAAGGGCATCTATCCCACCCCCACGCTCAATGTATGACAGTAACAGAGGCTCACAATATCATACATCATTCAATATTAAAGCCAAAAGGAACCATTCCTCCTCTATGGTTAGAGGTGACAGCCAGTATGTGGGACAGGCAAATTAATGGCATTTTATCCCCAGGATGAGTTTCCATGTCTCTGCCCCTCATTTAAAGAATGTCCTGGAGTACATGAGTGCTTTGATTTCAAATATGACTCAACACTGGTTTAATAATAAACTGATCCCAGCCGAATGACTCTGTTCATTAAAAATCTACTTCACATGTAAAATAATATTCTGATAAAATATAGTGAGGAATAAAACCATCACTTTTTCAATTTTCTTATGCTGAGTGTGTATGTGAGGGATTTTTTGCAGATGATTTTCATATTTTTAGTCAAATGGTTAATTTTATAGTATAGAACATATTTGTTTATTTGTTGATTTTTCTTTTAATTGACTCAGTAGGGCAAAATACAGACTTGGGAGATTGTCCTAAAAAAATGGTGTGCCCCACACGTGTTAAGATTATTTAAGATTCTACAATAGATGTAACCAGAGAAATCACTTTTTTCAGTAATCTGAGTATCAATGACAAATAAGGCATAAAATGGGTTTCTCTCATGCTCACTAATGGTGAACACCCGGGTAATGGAGAATGTGCTGTCCAAATGTAAGAAAAATTCCCTATTGGTGATGAGGTTTCCCAGGGACTTCCACCTATTTTGCCAAGCTCTAATCTCCAAGGTCAAGCAAAATAAATCGAATCCCTCTCCCATAGGTGAACCCCATAGCTCCATAGAGCTTTGCTCTAATTGTTAGTACTTGGAGGTGTGCTTCCTGAAGGAAGGAGCAATTATCCTAGATTCAATCTTATATTCCTCAACTTCCTATATTCCCCTCTGGGCCAGGGGGGAAGATTGGTCTAGTGATAAAGAAGGGAAGAGTAGGATCCCTGAATAGAAAGATTATTTGCGTATGTGTGTGGAAGGTTGGGGAGATGGCAAATCATATAATGCTCACTCTCTCAGAGAAAAGGTCCCTGGGAAGCAAGTGATGGCTGGGGGGGGGGGCCAGACCTCATTCTGTCCATTTAAAGTCTTCACCAACCCCCTGAAGTTCTCTAGTGGGGGGCGGGGCTGACATATCCTATCTCCTCAGGCAATTATCCCATCCAAAAGAAGCAACTCTGCCTTCTTGATGAAATCTGGGCAATTGACTTTGGAGTTACCAGAGCCCCCATCTAGAGAAGGAAAGAGATCTATTGAAACATATTTACTTGCTCTCTGGAATAGCTCAGCTTCTCTTCCCAGAGTTTCTTCAGCTTTCAGTGCCATTTCTCTGGGGACAACTCCATCCAAGATCCACTTGCAGGGCTGATGTGAGAAACTGGGATAGAGATGTGAGGTGAAAATACTTTAAATGGTAAAAAGTACTCTAGAAATGTTATAAATTTCCTTGACATCTCTGGTTTGGCTAAAGTCCCACTTTCTTCAGCAGCCATTTCCAGTCCTCTTAGCCCCTTTCTCTTGAGACCATCCTTCCCCAATTTATCCAACAGGTAACTTGTCTGTGCATAGTTGTTTGTGGGTTGTCTCCCCAATTATATTGTGAACTCCTTGAGGGTAGGGACTTTTTTTTGGTATCACTAGCATTAAGCACAGCACTTGGCACATAGTAGGCACTTAATAAATGCAAGTTGACTTCCTTCCAAAGAAGAAAATTAGCCATCAGCTTCAGAAGGGTTTCTAAGTCACTGACAATGTAGGAATGTTCTCTTTGTGTGCATATTTATGTTTTGTGCATAAATAAAAAACATAAATACATATATATATATTTGTGTTTATTTTGGCAACTTGGTGGTAGCACTTCTTAAGTATGAGTCACTGGGGGTACAAATACAAAAATAAAGAACTTCTTTCAGGGAACTCACACTCTCGTAGAATAACAGGAAATGGATTAGAGACAGCTGGTCTTGGAGTCAGGAAAATGCTTATTAGCTATGTGACCTTGGGCAAGTCAGTTAAACTTTGCCTCAGTTTTCTCAACTGTAAAAAATGAGATAATATTTATAAAGCTCTTAGTACAGTGTGTAGCAGGTAGTTGGAACTATATAAATGTCAGCTATTGTTGTTCTTGTGTTATTTTGTGGTATTAGGCTCCAATCCCTTCTTACCTCAACTGCATGTCCCTTGACCCCACTGGGCCAGGCTTGCCGTCAAGGATAATTTATGGAAGGAGTATACTAAATACATGATAACATTCTCTGTAGTATCTGACTTCAAAAAAGAATTGGATAGGAAAAGCTCAATATCCACTAAAGACATAAATAAAAACACCTGCATTAATCATTCTACCCCCCCCCAGTATAATTAGAATGGATATTTGTTGAGTTAGCTCAATCTAAGTCAAAGGGGGATTCCTTATTGATGTTCCTGTTGGCAATTGACATGTGATGATGGTTTCAAGTCCCTGAATATTGTAGTCTCCCTGACACAATTTATCATCACTCAAATGAGTTTGGCCTAACCTTCCTCGAGGGGAAAAACGAGGATGAAGGATTCTAATTATTTGGACTATGATAATGCAATTACAAGTGTCGTCAGCATATCTATTTTAGAGGAATTCTGCAAATGGACAGTCTTATGTGAATTCTGGGATGGTGCAATCAGGAGTCATTACCCACTGGCTTCAAGAAAGAGAAGGGCTATAAGGATTAGGTAGGAATTCAGTAGGCAAAGAGGGGGAGGGAAAATAATATAAGCCTAGAGAAGAGTGTGAATAATACTAATAATAACAATAATGAAGGAGTTGGACCCAGAACGAAGCAGGAGAACAACAAGATGGATTGTTTGAAGGTAAAGTTCTTTTAATGACCTCAAACTTCGCCTTGAAACAAAGACCCATTTTTAATATCAATTTTATTATGATTTATTAATGTTGTTACATGGCTACAAGTCATATAATAATGATAATAATAATATCCATGTAGTGTTTTGAAGTTCACAAAGTGATTTACACACATTATTATTTTATCCTCACCACAGCTCTATGAGGTAGGTGCTATTATACAACATTATAGTTTATGAGGGATTGAAAATTATCATTGCTTCAAGTGTACTGGGGAGGGATGGGAGCAAGGTGCAACACATAACAAATAGGGAATTAGGATAGAGTTGGAGCAAAAAAAATGCCATCAGTTTGAGATAACTAAAAGATGAAGTTTGGGATAATTGATGGATAGCCTGTGCATTCTACTGAAGTCCTAAAGATGTCAGGAAAACTTGAGTTAGATTGTAAGCATGTTGATTGAACCCCTTTGGCAAACTTGTGGTAGGACATGGACAAAAGCTTCATAGAATTGGCAGGCATAGATGGGGGGGTCAATCTGCATTGCTGGGAGAAATAAATAAATTGAAAAATCTCTTTGAAGATTTGAAACCCAGGGATCAATTTATTCGCTCCTATTAGACCATGATCTCCAGGAGGGCAAGGACCTTATTTTAATGATCTTTGTATCTTTCTCCTCTCTCCCACACCTGCCCTATAAACTGTGTATCACAGAGCTGGGTTTTTGTTAGGTGCTTATTAGTCTCAGTTGAAATGAATTGAACTCATCAATAAGAAAAAAAATATGGATTTGAATCTTACCTTGATAGGGACATCCTGTTATTGGAGCTAAGAACTTTAAACAGAAAAATGGGTGAGTCATTGAGTCTATAGGCATTTATTAGGCACCTGGGGTCTGTGGGGTGTTCAGGGAGGACTAGCCTCTCTCGTGTGAGGGTTTGGTGAGCCTTTTTCAGGGTTGCTTGTCCACTTTTCATGTCTGCCTTTCACCCAACTCTCACCTGTGGCTCCAAGAAGCTGTAGTACGTGCAGCAGTGACACCCCAGTAAACCATCTTGGCAGATGGATTAAACTAGGTTGAGGGGAATTTAGGGGTCTCAAACTTGTTGGTGAGTTGGGGAATGTCTACTCCAAACACACAAAGACTCTCCCCCACCTCCACCCCCACACATAGGGCAGATAAGAACAATTTGTTCCAATGGCCATAAAGGCAGCTGAAGCAGGTGCTGTGGAGCACTTAGAGCTTGGTCAGACTTTGAAAATGCCAAGGTCATCCACTGCATCCTGAGCCATCACCAACCCTCTTGATTTTTGTCTTGCCACTGGACTTAGATGACTTAGGAAGAGAGACTGAGGCTGATGACTTTGTGCAACTGCCTCGATTTGCACAATCCAATTCATGTATAAGTTAAGACCTCACCCTGTGATGTTATTGGTCCTCTTTGGAAATAAAGGATGAACAATAATAATTAGGCACCTACTATATGCCAGGCATTATGTTAAATGCTGAGGATACAAAGAAAGATAAAAGGATAAGAGATTAAGACTAGAAGGCAAAGGAGAGCCCTAAGAATCGAGTAGAGCACCACGACTAAAGTTAATTCAGAGCCCTTGGATTGGGTCAGGATTAGGGAATGGACAGGTTTCTTAACCAGGACTAAGACATGACTGGGTAAAATGACAGAATGGGCAAAACAGACTTTAATGATCTTACACACAAAGTCAATTTATGTTATCTGAAGTCAGACTCTAGGTAGAGCATTGGAACATATTCAAAGAAAAGATAAATGGACAGGTCAGAGGTCTAAGATACTTATTGGAGGAATAGGCATTATTTAGCCAAGTGTAGGACTATACACCATGTGATATGTCACAGCTTGTATCTTCCACAGACCTTTGTATCGTATTCAACAATTTCTGTCTCACCTTCAGTTCCAACCTTTCATATATCTCAAGACTATTTTCATGTCCATGACTTGTATTTTGTTTTTCTTTCCTTTTGCAAATGGAATTTCACTAACCTTGTCTTGTAACCCAATCCATCCCTTTCTTGTTGTTTTGGTCCTCTCTGACCTCCCCACCATGCACACCCAGTACTAAGTGCCTCAGAAAGAACCCTGTGTTCCAAGATACTCTGCTGCCAGTAAGAGCTGTTATTGTTTTGTTTTGCAACCTGGTGCCTCCAAATGGTCACCCAAAAAAAGAAGGTGCAAGCTATTATCTCAGCTTCTATTCTATTTGTATAAGCGTGTTGAATTTTTTATATATTATACAAATTGTTAGCCCCCTGTCAGGTATAGGCTGCTTAAGTCTCATGTCAACAGGCCACAGGGTAAAATATTAAGGGCACAGAAATGGAAAAACAAAAACAAACCTGAGACATATTACTTCTTGGGAGCTAACCCATTCACTTTCCATCTGAAGCATCTAACCTTTCTTGAGTGAATGACAATGGATTTTCCCTATGACCTGCTCCATGTATTTTTTTCCTACTTTTGTATTTTCTATGCACTGTGTTCCTTTTCTGTCCCATCCTGTTTTCCATTCCTTTCTCGCCTTTCCTCATAGTATTTCTTCCACCAGGTCCCCCTGGATTCTGTCTGATTAAATTTAATTGTACACACATCGCTCAGCATAGCAACAACTTAGAAAATCCCTCTTTACCAAGGTTTCTTTTTGGGGTCTTGAACCCCCTTATCAATGAGTAGAAGCCTATGGATCCTTTCTCAGAGTAATGTTTAAAATGCATAAAATAAAATACAAGGGATTATAAAGGAAACCAGTAATATTAAAATACAGTTATCAAAATATATTTTTAAAAAAGTTCATGACTTAAGAATGCCTATTTTACATGCATTTGTTATTCCTAGTCTAGTGCCCTAAATTGATCACATCTAGGCTTTTTTTTTTTGCAGGGGGTGGGGGTACAGATTTGTGAACCTAATCTAAGAGCTATCCAGTTCAAATAACCACCATATTTCTAGGACAAAGGTGTAAATTGTGACCATTAAAGTAAAAAATTAAAATCCAAAATCAATAAATATTTATTAACTGACTATACATGAATACAATATTGTGCTAAGCATTGGGGAAAAATACAAAATTTATGGAGCCAACGGTTTCATGGAGTTCTGTAGTGGTATCACACATATCCATATAACTGTCATTCAGAATAACACTAGGTAAATGCTTTAGAGGATGTGAAGAAAATAAAGTCTTATGTGAATTCTGGGATGGTGCAATCAGGAGTCATTACCCACTGGCTTCAAGAAAGAGAAGGGCTATAAGGATTGGGTAGGAATTCAGTAGGCAAAGAGGGGGAGGGAAAATAATATAAACCTAGAGAAGAGTGTGAATAATACTAATAATAACAATAATGAAGGAGAAGGAGGAGGAGAGGAAGAAGGAAAAGGAGAAGAGGAGGAAGAGGAGGAGGAGAAAAACAAGAAAAATTTATAGTGTTTTAAGGTAAATAAAATGCTTTACATAGGTTATCTCGTTCTATCCTCACTATAGCCCTGTGCTGTAGGTGTTGATATTATCCCCATTTTATAGACGAGAAAACTAAAGCCGAAAGAGATTAAATGACTTGCCCAGGGTCACACAACTATTAAGGAAGTTACACTAGATTTGAACTCAGCTCTTCCTGACTCCAAATCCCACACTCTATCTGCTGCATCACCTAGCTGTTTACCCATAAAAGTGAAAAAGCAGGTGTGTTTGGGACAATGAAGTATGACGCTTGGCGAATGTATAAAGTGCCTAGAAGAGAATAGTATAAGATAATGCTGGAAAAGTAAAATGGTGGTGGTTTGTGGGTGGCTTTAAATGTCTTATAGAGAATTTGAACGTGACTCTAGTGCAGGGGGGGGTGACCAGCGGCCTCCAGGCCACATGTGGCCCTCTAGGTCCTCAAGTACAGCCCCTTGACCGAATCCAAACTGCACAGAACAAATCCCCTCAATAAAAGGATTTATTCTGTAAAACTTAGATTCAGTCAAAAGGCAGCACACAAGGACTTAGAAGGCCACATGTGGCCTGGAAGCTGCAGGTTCCCCACCCCTGCTCTAGGCAATAGGGATCAATGGAAGATTTTTGAGCTGAAGAATGGTGTGACCAGAGCTAGATTTGTTAGACAGCAACATGCATGATGGATGAGAGGGGTGAGAGCAGAGATAGAAAGAAATGATATTATTTTAATAATTCAGGCAGATAAAATGAGAACCTGAACTGAGGGTGCTGGTAGTGGCAACAGAAAGGAAAAATCAGATGAAGATAGAATTGACGTGACTTGACAGCTAATTAAATGTGAGGCGAGAAGGAGTCACGAGATAAGGCCAAGGTTTTGAATATGAGTGACTGAGTCAGTATAAGTGACATCGATAGAAATGGTGAAGTATAAAGTGGAAGTGGGTTTACAGTGAGTGGCAATAACCTCTGTTTTGGATTTGTTGAGATGCTGGTTTGACAGGCAGGTGCGGTTGTTCTGTTGGTATTTGGAAATGTACGTCTGCAGAGAAGGTGTGAGGTCAGGACTGGACACAAAGATTTGGAAATGACTGAATCGATGGAAATTAATGAGATGGTTAAGGTAGAGGGTAAAAGGAAAGAGGACAAAGATGCCAAGAGCAGAATGTTGAGGACCACTGATCTTAAGGGTCATAAAACAGGTGAGGAACTGGCGAAGGGAACTGAGAAGGATCAATTGAAAGAGAAGCAGGGAGGTATTGCGTGGCTAAAGCCAAAGGAAAGGATGTCCAAAAGGAGGGTATAATTAACTGTCAAATACCACCGAGAGGTCAAGAATGATGAGAACTGGAGGGGTCGGGGGAGCCACCAGGCTTGGCAATCAGGAGGTCATGGGTTCCCTTGCAGGGAGGAAGTTTTGGGAAAGCAGAAGAAGCCAGACTGAGAAGAGTAGTAAATGAGGAAGTGGAGACATCAGAGAAGACAGCTTTTTAAAAGGTTAGGCCCAGAGGCCTGAAGATGAAGCACACTCCTCACCTCCTGCCAGAGAGGTGGTGGACTTCAAATGTCTTTGACTATTAGAAATGCCCAAATTAACTACAAAGGACCTATGAAGGAAGATGCTATCTGCATCCTGAGAAAGAACTAATAAATAGAAGTATGTATAGAATGATTTTACGTGTGTGTGTGTGTGTGTGTGTGTGTGTGTGTGTGTGTGTGTGTGTGTCTAATGGTAGCCATCTCTAGGGTGGGGAGGGAGGAAGGAAGAAAAAAAAGGAAAAAAAACTGTACATGATAACTTTATTATATACTTAAAAGGAATAGCAAGCTGTACATAATAGATTTGCAGTTTCATGTGCAATCATCTTTTTTATTATACTAGATTATAGAAATAATTGTTTTATTCCATAAATTTAAAATAAAATAAATAAAAATTTTAAAAATTAAAAATTAAAAGAAAGGTCAAATGAGATATACATTTTTAGACATGATCAAAATGGGAAATTTTTGTTTGACTATGTATATTTATTATGACAGGTTGTTAATTGTTCACAGGTGGGGAGAATAATGTAGGAGGAAGAGAAAATAAGTGATGTTAAAAAATAAAATCAAAAAGGAAAGGATGTTGTCAGGCTAGGTAAGGGGCAGTAGAAGGAAAGTAGAAAGGTCAAGTGAAAAGTTTTTATTTTGTTTTTTTAGGACTGGGGGGAAATGTGCATATATAAAATAAATGAGAATTAGGTAATAGAGAGGGAGAGATTGAAGATGTATGATAAAGAAGGAATGATCATTAGAACAAAGTCCTAGAAAAAGAGAATACAGATGGGATTAAAGCTATAGTTAGGAGAACTGTCTTAGCAAGGAGTAAAGGGGCCTCTTTTTTTATGACCTGAGGGATGAGGAGTGAGTGGGTGATGTTGGTGAGAAGTTTTGAGGAATAGAGGAGAGTTTAGGAAGCTCACATTAAAGGTTCTCCGTTTTCTTCAGGAGTGGGAGGCTAATCCATCTGCTCTAAATAGGGGAGGATTTGAGGTGTCATTGGGGCTTGAGGAGAGAGAACTTTTTGGAATTATTGTTGTAAAGCTCTGAACCTTAACCTGAGTTGCATGAACTTAAAATATATTATATATATGAATTATATATGTGAATTATATATATAATTGAATTTTCATTGTTTGCTTTCTTTGTGATCCTATGTATTTCATTTTATGCATTAAAAAACATTATCCTGATAAGGGATTAATAGGCTTCAGTGAACTGTCAGAGTCTACAATACGCAAAAGATTAAGATCCCGCGATAGAAGAAGATAGAGTCAGAAAGACTAAGACAACAGGATTGTTGAACACAAATGAGGTCCCAGCTGTGCCATAAATTTGTAAGGGGGCAAAATCAGCTCTCCTTCCTTGAATTTTTTAGTCATGCTTAGTGACTTGGAAGCCAGAATGGAGAAACATGATGATAGGAATTATCACTGAGTGAGGATTAACAGGCCAGGAATCACCTCTCCCACAATCATGGTGTTGATGACAACACCAGGGCCAGAAACAGCTCCAGCTCTGGCCAGCAATAACCTTAGAGAAGTAGAAACGGGTCATCATCTCAGCAAAAGCTGCCATTGTTACTCCTTTTCTAGGCCTCTTTTTTTCTGAACCCAAGCTAGAACACATCACGTGTATAACTTAAAGGTTAAAGAGGTGCTTTATAGTGTGCTGATAATTGCTAAATCTATCAACAAACTTTGATTATTTACCTTCTATAATCACTGCTATAGGTGGTTTTATTTCATCAGTTTTTAACAAGCTAAAATAGCTATGGCCCATTTCAGTCCCTTTTTAAGCCTTAGGATTAAAGAGCCTCTTCGTCAAACAATTTGAGATCTTAGCGAGGAAAGGCCAGGAATGATTACTTTTCTTTACTCATGGACATGTAGTTGTTGTTCCAATTACCCTTTTGGCTTCTTATTTCTCCTGAAGGCCTGATAGGGGCATAATCTCATCCATTTTCCCCCTTTTCTGTTCTCAGTCCCTCCTCCTGGGAAAGATTTGTGTCACACCTGACACAAATTAGCCTTCTCCCTAAATTTGAATCTGATCTTGTATATATCATCCTTTGATATAAAACCTAGCCTCACTGGGGCTTGAAATACCTTAAGATTAGATGATACCTGCATTTATGTGCACTTAGAATCATAGTTTTCAAGCTGGAACGGACCTCAGGAGTCATCTGGCCCAGCCCCAGAAAGGTAGAGTGAGGCTCACAGTACTTTAGATTGCAAATAGTAGAGCCGGGATTTGAACACAGGCCTTATAACTCCAATCCAAGGGCAGCTAGGTGGTTCAGTGGACAGAGCACTGGGCCTGAAGTCAGGAAGACTCATCTTCCCGAGTTCCAATCTGGCCTCAGATATTTAGTAGCTGCGTGACCCTGGGTAAATCACTAAACCCTGTTTACCTCAGTTTGCTCACCTGTAAAATGAGCTGAAGAAGGAAATGGCAAACCACTCCAGTATCTCTGCCAAGAAAACCTTAAATGGGGTCACAAAGAGTTGGACACAACTAAACAACATTTTATAACTCCAAATCCAATGCTCTTTCCACTGTTACAAGTTTCCAAATTCTGAAGAGTTGTTGAGGTTTCAAACTGAAATAGAAATCACATGCAGAAAATCCTTCCCAGATGTTTTATTTACCAAATCTGGCAACGAATATTAACATTATTGAAAAATAACATTTCCCTAAAGTACAAGAACAAATATAGACACTTTCATATTTAGTTCTTCAGAAGGAAGTTCTCCTTTGCTTATCATTATCATTGGTGCTGTTTCAGGATTAATCTCAACTGGTGTGCCCCAGGTGAGCCTGAAAATTCATATACAAGTACTGAAGATTAAAATGAATTCCTAAGATCATAGAATTTTGGGCTGGAATGAATCTTAGAACAGCATCACCAAGCCACCTCATTTTACAGATAAGGAAAATGAGGCCTAGAGAGGTTAAATGATTTATCTAAGGTCACATAGCAAGTTAGTGGGAGAAGCAGGATTAAAATATAGGCAATGTAGTTCAGTGGAGAAAGCAATGAATTTGGAGTTCCAGGACGTAGATGTGAATCTTCACTCTACCATTTACTTACCTGTGAGTCTTTGGCCATGTCACTCCAACTCTCTGGGCCTCAGTTTCCCTATCTGTTAAATGGAGGAATTCAACAAGATAACTTCCAAGGTTTCTGCCACTTCTGAATCTAGAATTCTATCATAGTCTACCAATGGTTTTTGCCCCTATACAGTGTTGCCTTCCCATATAAGCACATTTAAATTGGAAAAGAGCCCAAATCCTCTTGTCTGAGGAAGTTTTCACTGGGATTTTCTGAAAAACCTGTCTAGCTTATTTTGCAATGGCATAACCTGTGTGTGCCAGGTTTATATTTTCCAGGTTTATATTTTCAGGAAAACAGTACAATTAATTGCACACAACACGTCCATCAGCGTTTGCAGTTGGCTTCACACACATTGTTTTCTTGCTCTCTCGTTAACTGTCTCCCTTTAAAAGGCACAGAAATTGCATCACCTTTTCACAAAACATTATTCTGTTTTCCCTAATTGGTTGCTATGGATAGTGTTGATATACTTAATCCAGTGATGGGTTTGATTTATTCATGGTGCTGGGTGTTTCTCTGAAGATTTTCAAAGACTTGAAACCAAACAGAAAAATATGAAGAATTATCCATGTGACTAAGGCCTAAAAATTGTCAGGCTGGGAATAGAGGAATCCAGCGGGTGAGCCCAAAATGAATTCTATATGCTTTGCTTCCTACCCTGTTTAAAAATCCCTTTTCCTTGTTTTTTTCCCACGGGAGTCTGTACTTTTTGGATAACCCTTAGTATAGTTTCTTCATGACAACAGTCATGTTCTTTTAGCCTGTGGATGTGAGGCGCAAAAGTAGAAAACATTCATGGCCAGCATGGGAGGGTTAACACGTCAAGTCAAGTCAAAAAGCATATATTAAGCACCTAATATGTGTCAGGGACTATGCAAAGAATTGGGGATACAAATGAAGGTAAAAACCTAAAAACTTGGCAGATTGGGAAACATCAGATAAATGATAAAAACAAACTGTCATATCATAGACTTCCTAACAAGTTATTGTAAGGTATCCATTGCCAAGATAGTAATTTTAATTTCCACAAACATGATCTTCCCATCTTAAAGACTCAAATAATTCTCTGCTAGTAGAGAACCCTCTAATTCCATGTTTCCATTCCAAGACCCATGGAAAAGATTAAGTGTAGCTTTGTGGAGTTCCCATACATTTCTAATCTCTTCCAAAGGCACTAACAATCTAGTTGTGAGTTAATTGTGGCCCAATTTAGTTTGTGAGCAATGACTTTGATAGTTTGAGATATATGATTTTTAATACCGTGGATCCTTGTGCCACATTTCATGCCTCACCCCAAAAAAAAATCATTGCCTGGTAGTCAGCCTTCTGGTAATGAGACTTTCTGAACTCGGCTTGGTCAGTTCTCAGACACACAGTTTGTCATGGGATCTAAACTCAAGGCCCTTCCAGTTTGGTAAAATCTTTCAGAAACTCTGCATAATGCATAATCTTGGAGTGCTCAAAAAATTGTCATCTCCAAACTGTGATGAAGCATCAGAGCAGGGCCGTAGGCATGCACAGAGCATTGGTATAATAAAATAATATTGACATAATAGGTACACCTTAGAGAAGTGTTCACATTGGCTCTTTCCCTTCCCATCACTACCACATGATGATTTTGTTTGGCCTTGGAGGTCCATGGGGAAGAACTAAAGGAAATGTTCCCCCAGGGTCTACTAGCATGCCCAGGCCATACTCTATACATGCCTATTGATAAGACCTTTATGGAAAATGCCTATACTATGACATGCTAAAGAGAAAGAAGAGAAGGAGATGGATTTAGAAAATGGAATGTAATTCTATGTTCATAGTGGGTGAAGAAGAATAAATCATAAGCCCTCCAAAGGAAGCTATGAAGATGTACTGCAGATATATTCCTTTAAAATTGGGCCTAATCGTCTAACATGACATACTACTAGAACTGAAGTCAGAAAGACCTGGCTTCACATCGTGCCTCTGACACTTATTACCTGGGTCACAATGAACAATTCACTTTAACCTTTCTAGGCTTTAGCTTCTTCATCTTTTAAATGAGGGTATTGGACAAGACAATACCTTCCATCCTTAAGTCTGTGATCCTATGAATACACACACACACACACACACACACACACACACACACACACACACACACACACGGAGTTATTTGTCATATAAAGGTATCCTGGGGGGGGGGTTGCCTATAGGTGATTTTTATTGGAAACTCTTGTTCAGTGGTGTAGTGGGAAGAGAGCTGGATTTGGAGCCAGAAGAGCTGGCATTAGAATCTGAGTGAGGAACCTATGTGATGCTGGGTTTTCTCCCTCTACCTCTCTCCCTTGGTCTTCAATTTCCTTATCTGTTAAATAAAGGGCTAGACAAGGACAGAGGCTCTTAACCTTTTTCTGTTTGTCACAGATCCTTTTGGTAGTCTGGTAAAGCCTACAGACATCTTCTCAGAATAATGCTTGTTGCCGACATTTATAATTGAAAGAAATACTAAATTTCAGTTAGAGGTTAGAAAAAATAAACACATAATCTTTTCCCATTCAACTTCATGTATCCCTGATATCTCTCCACTGTCTCCTTGGGGGTCCATGGACCCCAGGTTAGCAACCATTAGATGAACAATACCAACACTAAGTCTATGTCCAAAGATAATTAGGGAAAAAGCAAAGGAACTTTCATGTTCTACAATATTTATAGTAGCTGTCTTTGTGGTGGCAAAGAACTGGAAATTGCAGGGGTGCCCAGCAATTGGGGAATAGCTAAAAAGTTGTAGTATATGGTTGTTAGGGAATAGTACTGTGCTATAAGAAATGATGAGCTAAGGGGCAGTTAGGTGGCACAACAGATAGATCTCTAGCCTTGGAGTCAAGAACACTTGAGTTCAAATCTGGTCTGAGACACTTGACACTTACTAGCTGTGTGACCCTGGGCAAGTCACTTAACCTTGATTACCTCACCAAAAAGCAAAAAAGAAAAGAAAAGAAAAGAAAAAGAAAAAAAAAGAAATGACCTCAATGATCAAAGAAAAGCATGGATAGACTTGTACAAAATAATGAAAAGTAAAATGAGCAGAACCAAGAGAATATTGTATACAGTAACAGCAATGTTATTTTAAGAACGACTTTAAGCGAATAAGTCATTTTGACTATTATAAATACCCAAATTAACTATAAAGGACATATGAAGAAAGACACTATTTGCAACTTGAGAAAGAACTGATAAATAAAAGTATGGATAGAATAATTTTACATATATATGTGTGTATATGTATATGTATATGTGTGTGCATATATATATATATATATATATATATGTGTGTGTGTGTGTGTGTGTGTGTGTATGCCTATTTGTGTCTAGGTGACCTTCTCTAAAGTGAAGACTGGAGGGCAGGAGAAGGAAGGAAAAAAAGAGGGTGAGATGATCTCTGAGGTGCTTTCTAGCTCTTGGTTTATTATACTCTGGCTTGCCCTTTAAAGTCACTTCCAATTCTGAAATGGTTTTATATAATAAGCAATCCTTTCAAGAAGTAAATACCTGCTCCATAATTTATCCATTACTCAGATTCTGAGTAATTACAAAATTACATTTTGTGTTTTCTTTTAAAGGAGGTCTCACCAGTTCTATATTCCCCATTGTTAATTGTATCATTTTCATTGCTTAAAAGGGGTGGAGGATCCAAGGCAAATCCTCAAGCGGGTTTTGATTTCCACCAAGTTCTCTGATTTCACTTCTGACAAAGATGCCAGACAGCTGTAGAATTCCTCTAGATGTACATAACGTGAGGGGTTGGGCTAGATGACCTCTAAGGTCTGTTCAAACTTTCATATTCTGTCATTCTTTCACCACGATTAGGAGTGTGTCAGAGCTGCATAGATACTACAATTAGATTTACTTGAGGCATAGATAATGGGGGAGGGGACTAGAATATGCCATACATGCCTTTGAATAAAGTAAAAATATCACCGCTCATTTGAGCCACAAATTTCATTTCCTACTTATTAGCTGCAAAATATATCATATAGAGTAACACTCAAAGAACCCTGTACTCCAGACAAACTGATCTATCACTCTACCTTTTCACCTCTATACTTTTGTTCATGACATTTTCTCCTTCTGGAATCTCCCCCTCCAGCTATCAAAATCTTACCCTTTAACTCAGATCAAAATCCACCTCCTCCACGAACCCTTTTCTCTGAGATCAATGGCCAAGATCTGGTGTTATGTGCACTGGATTCAATCTTAGGGGCAGCTCCCACCCAGTGCTTTTTCTGGGAACATCAGAATCTGGTTCATTTTGCTTACTATCCTTGGTATCATTAATGTTTGGCTCTCATATAGATCTCTATAATAAAAGGGAAAAGGCCCCCAGTTCCCATATAATCATTCAGGCTAACAATATACTCAATATGGGTTAAGGTTTAATTAACCCAATCAAAAAGAAATGCAAAAGACAAAGAAATTCCCAGCTTACCCATTAAATCAACTCTCCTTCTTTCTAGTAGACCTCACCATCCCTTAGTACCTACACCGTATAGACATACAGTACTATTTATCGAACCTTTCCCAAATCCCTAAAAGACAAAAGCATTTCAGACTACTAGAGAGTAAAACAATTCATTCCTATGGTGAGCTTTATCTTCTTCATGAACCTGTATAGTCATCCAGTCTTAGTGAACTATCATGAGGTTGAATATCCCCTCAGCCATGATTAAGTGGTCACTAGAGAGCTGATACCCTTTCCTCGTGTCTCACTAGCCCATATAATTCAGTTGAAGGTTCATAAAATTCAGTAATAGAGGTCACATCTTACACTTGCTTCCCTACATCTTGGCTTTATCCCATCCTGCTTCTTGCCTGTAGCTCCTATTTGTCACAGGAACAGGGTGGTGTCCAAAAATTCCTCCTCTGTGACCAGAAGGCTTAGTCCAGGAATTTCTTCATTTGTCCAGTAAATCCATCCCTGCCAACCACCCCAACCTGTTCATAGTCCTAGAGCTCCCTACTTGGCTCAAGAACTCTTAGCTACTCTACCAGCACCCCTGACTGCTGCCCTCTCTGTGGACCACATAGTTCCCTCTTCTCCTAGAGGTAGTTCCCTAATGCACGAGGATTCCTCAATAAGCCAAGGCTGTAGAAATGCAGCCTGAGTGTAGCATAGAAAATTTGGACATCCCCTAGATTTTACTGGGTAGTGTTCTTTGATAATGCACTTTTAAAGAACTGTAATTCTAACAGAAAGAACAATGGTGTTGGACTCAGAAGACCTGAGTTCTGGGCCCTGCCTCTGACATAAGATATGGATGTAGGAATCATAGGATCTCAGAAACCATAAGGTCTAAGATGTACATGAGCAGGATTTCCCTCTACAACATCTTTCTCTTCTCATCAACTCTTTTTGAAGAATTGCAGGGATAGGGAACTATCTTCTGAGGCAACCATTTCACTTGTGGACAGATAAAGGAGCTGTAACACACATTTATGAGACAATCTCAGCTTCCATTTCTCTCTGTCTGTATCTCTGTTGTTTAGAGGCCAAGTCTCAGGGCTTACTTCAGATGTATGACTAGCTACTATTCAGCCATCTTTAATTTGACATCATTCAGTTAAGGAGAACTCAGAGGAAGGTGAATCCATATTTTATTGAGGAGATGTCATCAATGCCTCAACAAAAGCTTCGTTTGTGTTCAGAAGTAGTTAACATTTAACATGCAGTTAATCATTTCAAGGGGATCTCACAGAAAGGCCTTTAAACTTTCTACAAGTAAGTACTCCAATGACAAACAATCTTAAACTCCTCTAAACTCCTAAGGAAATTTTATTTACTATTCAAATGGCATTTTTCTTATAATTGCTCAGAGTATAGATAATTATATACAATTCTCATGATGATTATTAGATTGTTAAGTTTTAGAGGAGAAGGGCATAGTTCTTTGTATCTATCCTCTTCATGAACTTACTAAATATAATTTTCTATTTAGTTTTTTTGTATATGTGTCATACCCTTCTTCTAGGATGCCAACTCCATGAGGGTAGGGATTTTCCATCTATTTCAGCCATTACTTAGCACAATAATTTACCTATAGTAGGTGCTGAATAAAATGTTGTGAAAATAAATTCTTGTATTCTCCCTAGCACTTAAGTGTTTTATATATGTATCTCAAGCACCCAAATATATATTGATTAAATTAAGAAAAAAATCTTGTTACAAATGATATCTATTACCTCTAACTTAAACTGTTAGTAATGCCTCTAAACAATGCTTATCCTTCTTCTACGCAATTGTTATTAATTCCAGAGAACATTTGTTTCAGCTTTGATTTAGAATACATGTATTAATACTCTTCTGCTACTCATTTACTCTTCCAAATTCACCTTTAATAGTAAATTCTCTGAAGTAGCTCTCAAGTTCTCTTGCAGAAGCCATTTCTCTAGTTCTCTGGAGCTATCTTGATTTCTTTCAGTTGACATATACTCTTAACTTTCTCCAAATCTCAGTGCCTAGAGGCAGTTTTTTGTACCAGAAAGAACATTGGATTTGGAATCTTGAGTTTAAGGCTAAGCTCTAGAACAATCTTGCTCTTTTACCTTGGACAAGTCATTTCACCTCCATGTTCTTCTGTTTCCTAATCTATATGATGAGATGGCTAGATTAGGTGGTCTCAAATACTTTGACTTAAATACTTCCATGTTTATAGATAGTTGTTCCAAATTGTTATCTAAAAGAGAGGAAAGCAAGAGAACTGTGTCTGTCCCAGGTCTTCCTAATTACTTGGGTGCCACTCCATTCACCCAAAGGTGTAGTGTATTCTTGATTAATATATACATATACATATATATGTGTGTGTGTGTGTGTGTATTTATCCTTTTTGTGTAATTTAAACCAAGGTACAACATGACTTTAAATATTCCTTAACACAAAGGGCTCTGTAGGTTCTGAAAACTTAGTAATCAAGTGGAATTAAAAACAAACAAGCATAACAGGTAGGCAATATAAGACTATAATCCTATTTAGCTGGGGCTAACATAGATCAGATTTATTGATCTTCCTAGGTTTTTCTGAAACCATCCTCTTCATCATTTCTTAGAGCATGACAGTATTCCGTCATAATATTATGACATAAAATTTGTCCTTATTCATCATGGTTGCCAATCTGATGATGGTGAGGTAGTACCTCAGAGTTGTTTTAATTTGTATCTCTCTAACTATTGGTGAATTAGAATATTTTTTCATATGACTATTAATAGTTTTGATTTCTTCTGAAAACTGCTTGTTCATATCCTTTGATCATTTATCAATTGGAGAATGGCTCTCATTTCTATAAATTTGGCTCAGTTCCCTTCACATTTGAAAAATGAGATCTTTATTAGAGAAACTTACTGTAAAAATTCCTTTCCCCTCTCCAGTTTCCTGCTTCCCTTCTAATTTTGGCTGCATTGGTTTTGTTTGTGCAAAATCTTTTTAATTTAGTGTGAATAAAATTATCTATTCTCCCTCTCATGATTCTCTATATCTCGTGTGATCATGATCTGACTTCCACTCTATCCTGATTGAATCACTGTTCATTTTCAGAATTCAGTGATATTTCTGAGATGTCTAAATGGAATTCACAGGAGTAATCTAACTGCTTCCCCAGCCTAATAGGAAAAAATGTTTCCTGGGCAAATCAGGCTCTAAATCATCTGGGCCTCAGCTTACTTATTTGTAATCTGAACTCTCAAAATCTATGATTCTCTTCTAGGAAGATGTTAGAAAAATGATGTCAACTTCCTTGCAAATTCCCTTTTTGCCACTCATCTTTTCTAATAAGCTAAAGAAACTAACTGTTCATGTTGTGATGGCCATGCCATTTGTAGGTGACTTGCAGCTTCTATTCATTGTTATACCTTAATTATCCCAGAGTAAAAAGCTCCATGAAACAATTCTTCAGGTGGGCACTAATCAGCATAAGAAAAGGATTCTTAACCTAGGATCCGTGAACTTAGATTTGTTTTTTGTATTTTGATATTTCAATATAATTAATTTATGCATTTAAAAACATGAATCTGAGAAAAAGTCCACAGGTTTTACCTGGGAGTCCATCACACACACACACATACACACACACACACACACACACACACACACACACACATACACACAAAGACTAAGAAACCCTGGGTCCTAAAATCAATCTATCATTTCATTCCTTAATGTATTAGAACTAGTTCCAGTCTCTCTCCCCAACTATTGCCCCTATCTACAGACAGCAATACTTGCTGGAGATTCTCCATTCTGCCAGGGATATGCACATGCAAGATACTCCCATGCCACTCCCATGGATATAACCTACAAAGAAGGAAACAAGTATTTCTTAAGAGCCTACAATATACTAGGAATTTTACAAATATTATATCATTCAATTCTCACAACAAGCCTGTGAGGTAGGTGCTGTTATCCCCATTTTACAGTGGAGGAAACTGAGGCACACAGCCAGTAAGTATCTGAGGTCACATTTGAACTCTGGTCTTTCTGACTCTAGGCCCAGCACTTGTTTCACTGTGCCACCACCTGGCCTCCCTCTAGGGAGCCAAAAAGTCACACAAAATCAAATTATAGGCCCAGATCAGGTACCAAATTGCCTTTCCTCTAAAGAACACCATTATGAAACTCTTGATAGAAGTACCAAGGTCATGATAAATAATCATCAGCATTCATGGGCTCTTAAACTCTACTTTTCATCATTGCCTTTAATTGCCCTGTGGAGACATAATTATCAGCAGCTGATCACAGAATGGTGGTGTACTTACCTCCTCATATGACCCTTCCCTATAACAGTATATGGCACTTGCTTTCCTTGGGCTCCATGCAGATCTGTTTAACTGATATATTGATGAAGCTCTCATTGAGGCCGTGCCCCATGTGGGATGTTCCTATTTCCATTTCAACACAAGAAGCCTGGACTCATTTGCTGAAGTTAATGCCCAGAATACACTTTTTAATGAGTGGCTTTAGCTACTTCTGATGGATGGGCACACGAGTGATGTGAACTTGAAAAGTACAATGCCAAACAGAATTGTGACTTTGCTCTAGGCACAGATGACAAACAAAGAAACCCCCCAAAAATGTTTTTGGAGGGAGCTCGAGTCTCTGATATGGTCGTCACTGTTACTTCTTTTGAGTTCTTTTCTTCTTCTTTAAAATACATGCATGTCCTTCTTTTAAATGCAGATAATGTAGGCAGAATTGGGGAATCTCAGAAAATTGCTGACAGCTGACATGGTGTCCAACCCTATCCTCCACAGCTGTCTGCAGACAATTTGTCAGTCTTGAACGACAGTTTCTCAAACAGCTGGCAAAGCAGTTCTGGCTGAGCTCCTCTCTTCTCTCGGCTCTGGGCAGGCAGGCCTTTCCAACATAAGCACAGACTCTCAGTCATGGCTGGAGAGGGGATCTTTATACTGGTCAAGAAAGAGGCAGGAAGGGGGTACTCAGGGGGGAAATATTGTGAGGGATCCTTGTCTGGTTGTTTGCTTTTATAACCAATGATGTGGAATCCTTTCATCATTTTTAGCTTTTGGGTGAATTCATTTAGAATCTGTCCCACTGGGCATAATTAAAGTTAGATGCCACATTTAGGTTTTTGTAGGCCTTCCCTTTGAGATTACCTCCAATTTACATCTCTTATATGTACAGAGTCGTTTGCCCATTCAAATGTTAGCTACTTGGAGACAGAGACAGTGTTTTTGCTTTTTTTTCCTTGGTATTCCCAGGCTTAGCATAGTACCTGGCACATAGTAGGTGCTTAATAAATACTTGTTGATCATAATGGTAACTGATGATGATAATAAAGTAGACTGTGGATGAGAAGAGGAATCTATTGATCTCCAACTTATCTAGATTTAGACTTGGAAATAACCTTAGGGGTGTTCTAATCTAACCCTCTGATTTTACTGATGCCAACATTAAGGCTCAGAAAAGTTAAATTGTCTGTAGTTGCACAGCTAGTAATTAGTAGAACTACTATTGAAACCCAGGCTTTCTGATGCACCACACTCCATTCTGAATCTAACACTCATTCCAAAAGGCAGCATGATATAGTAGAATGGAGGGCACTCAGGTGGTGCAGTGCATTGAGTACAGGGCTGGGAGTCAAGAAGACTCATCTTCCTGAGTTTGAACCTGGCCTCAGACACTTACTAGCTTACCAGACACAGACTAGGGCAAGTCACTTACCCGTTTGCCTCAGATTCCTCATCCGTAAAATAAGCTGGAAATGGAAATGGCAAACCACTCCAGTATCTTTGCTAGAAAACCCCAAATAGGATCATGAAGAGTCAGCCTCGACTGAACAGCAACAACATAGCAGAGTGAGTGTTGGATTTGAAGTCATGAGGCCATGGTCAGAATTCGGACTCAGACATTTACTAGTCATGTGGCCCTACACGAGTCACTTAACTTTTTTGACCTCACTCAGGCACCTCATTTACAGAATAGAGATAATAATAGGCACTACCTTATAGTTTGTTTCAAAGCTTAAAATGAAATAATGTTTATAAAGCACTTTGCAAACTTTCAAGTATTATGCAAATTATCAGATATTATTCCCACGAAGTTGCAACCCTAGAAGCTTTGTCATTTGGCTTAGCAAGAAGGGAAGATACCTGGGTTGACCGTGAAAATATGTATTAATTATGTGTTTGTGTTGAGTTTGAACAATATCGAGTAGTGGGGGTTTTTCTGAGCAACTGATGTGAAGTGAGCAGAACAAGAACAACTTATACTCTAACAATAGTCAGTCAGACAATAAACATATATTAAGTTCCTACTATGTGCCAGGCATCGTGTTAATCAGTAGGGGTATAAAGAAAGGCAAAAGATGATTCTTGCTTTCCAAGTTCACAGTCAAATGGAGGAGACAACATGCAAACAATATGGTATATGCAAGGCACATAGAAGATAAATTGGAACAATATAAAATCAAACAACTTTGAAAGACTTAAGAACTCCAATCAACTATGGCTCTAGAAGACTGATAAGGAAGTGTGCTACTACCTACCTTCTGACAGAGAACCAGTGGACAAAATATGAAGGATGAGATATTTTTGGACCTAGCCAAATATTGTTTTGTTCAACTACTCACATATATAAGAAGGGTTTTGGAGAGAAAACATAAGCTTGGTAATAATAATAACAACAACAATAACACTGTAAGAAAAATCAATGTGGATGCGTTCCAGGGCTCCTCCAAACCTGTCCCTTCTCTTGATTTCTATTATGCTTTAATCACAGAAAATGCTTTCGTCTCACAGTATGGCAACTTCCCAAGATCAGGGAGGAAAAAGGCAACAGAAAAGAGGTTAAGTGTTTTTAATAGAAAGAACTAGGCAAAATACTTGGTCATATATAAAACAAGCACTAGGTTTAAGCAAATCAGTGGTTGTGTTGGATTTTTTTTTAAGTTTGAAAAACAGAAATATACCCCAGCTTTGAAAATACAAACGTAATCATCAGAGATCCCTTTCACTCCAAATGAGGACACCTCCCCTGACATGCATAGCTTCTATTGGCAATAACTGGAAAGAACTCTGCCTCCCCTAACAAGGCAACGCAAGAAAACAGCTTGATTTCATAGCTGCCTCCTGCTGAAACTATTTGTTCTAGTCCAAGTTTTATCATAAAAATCCCTCCTCCTAAAAGCCTTCCTCATTCCTTACAGGAGTCCTCCTCTTCCCCTTTTAATAACCACATTCTCTGACCATTCATGACCCCATTTGGGGTCTTCTTGGCAAAGATACTGGAGTGGTTTTCCATTTCCTTCCATTTTACAGATGAGGACACTGAAGCAAAAAGGGTTAAGTGACTTGCCCAGGGTCCCACAGCTAGTAAGTGTATGAGGCCAGATTTGAACTCAGGTCTTCCTGACTCCAGGCCCAGTGCTCTACTTCGCAAACCTTGCTGCTCTCTGAGAATATGGAAATATTTTTCATTATCTGTTCAGGACTATTACTGGCTTTTTAAAAGAAATTATTCTATTTGGATTTTTTCTAGCCATAATTTAATTTACATTGTTGTAGGCATTATGTATATTCTGGGTCTGCATACTTCACTCTGTTGTAATTCGTGTAAATCTTCCTGTTTCCCTATACATAATTACTTACTGTACAATAATATTCCATTACATTTATATACCAAAGTTTGTTCATTCATTCCCCAATTGATGAACACCCACTTTATTTCGAGTTCTTTAGTACCACAAAAACCCATGATGAATATTTTATTAATTATTCAACTTTTTTAAACCTCCTTGAGGTATATAGAAGTATGTAGGCAGAACATCATATAGTTGGAAAAATAGTAGATTTGGAATCAAAGGAATCAGAAGACCTCAGTTCAAATCCCATGTAGCTTTGAACATATCACATGGCCTCTCTGACCTCAGTTTCTTATCCATAAAATGCAAGGGATAAACTAGATGACCCCTAAGGTTCCTTCCAACTCTAAATCTATTAATTATATGCTCTTCTTTGTCCAGTAATGGGATCAATGGGCTCCTAAAACTCTTGATGACACACAGTTTGGTGATAGCATCATCACAGATTTAAATCACTGAAAGGAGTCTTAAGTGGTTACTTAATCCATCTCCTGGTCTTCAAGTCAGACCTTGCATAAGCACTCATGATTGCTGTCAGTTTCCTCCTCCCCCATTTTTAATTTATGCTTGTGTTCTCTTCCATTTCCAGGCCATTAAATAACCTAAATAGATTAAGTAACTTAAAAAATAACATTAAATAAATTGTAAAAAGTCATAAAGCAAAATGGAAGCGATAGAGCTAGAAAGCTAGGGTATCTTTTCTGTGCAGCTTAAAAGCCATATGCATTTGTGCTCCATGTTTCTGTCCTTCCATCAGAATGTTCCATTTCATATTTATTCAATGAATTTATTGAACATTTACTAGATACAGAACTCTTATTAAGTGCTCAGGGGGATTACAAAAGAAATGGAAAACCTGTTACTGTCCTCCAGAACAAGCCACTGTAGTTGGGCAGACAGGTCATAAAAGAGGTAACAATATAAGGTGGGATGTGACTGCATGCCAAGCTGGCTGTTTGTATTGTCTGAAGTCAAGGGGTACAAATGGTCTAACAGTAAGCAGCCCATGGAAGTTTAAGTCTGCTAGTCAGAAATAGAGGGGTAAATGCTGAGCCTCTTGAAAGACTCTTAGCTGGAAAAGTATTTTAGCCAGTAAGCATGTATAAAATGATCAAAGTGTCAAGATTACAGTACTTCATCACCAAAGAAAATGAAGCAAAATGTATCCTCAGAGGAAATTGGAAATTATGGGCTTTCTGCCATCCTTGCTAAGGCAGAAATATCTTGGCTTCTCACCAGACAAGATGCTGTTTTCCTGTTATTACATAGTAACCCTGCTTTTCCTAATGGGGAATTGGCAAGGGATGTGAAGATGTGTCATTTATTTTCATGAAACCACAGAGAAGTAAAGAAAACTTGTTGTATCCCAGTTGTAACAGCACACGGATCCTGCTTTGCTGTTTCTTTTTGTGAAAAAGTCTGAGGCAAGAGTCTGTGACTATAGGCAAACTGTTGTTGTCTGTAGTGAGGTGGTAAAACTGCTGGGTGTAGAGTCAGGAAGTTCAGCTCCAGCCTCAGACATTTATTAGCGATGTGACCCTGGGCAAGTCACTTAACTTCAGTTTCCTCATCTGTAAAATTGGGATAATAATAGCCCCTACCTCCCAGGGGTGTTGTGAAGATCAAACGAGATAATAAGTGTAGAGTGCTCAACAGTTACTGACATATAGTAAGTACTATATAGATGTTAGCTTTTATTATTGTTAACAGTATGACCCCAGGAAAGTCAATGTTGAGGGAAAAACCTCTGTCTGCTTCATTTCTTTTTTTAAGTTTCAGATGGAGATCATAATATTACCTAATTCCTACGGCTGTTGTGAGGATAAAATGAGATATTTGTAAAAGCACTTAACACAGTGCCTGGTACATAGCAGGGGCTTAATAAATGTTTCTTCCTCTTCCCTCTTATCTCAGAACCAGGGGGTGCAAAAGGAAGTGATATTTATTCAAAAGGAGAAGGGGGAATTATGTGGCTAGAACATGGAGGGAGAGCTGTTGAGCATTTTCTCCAGGCTTCTTGTAGTGAGAAATAATAAAAACAATGGCTAACATTTATATGGTGCTTTAATATTTGCAAAGTATCTTACATGTTTCATCTGATTTGAAGCCCATAATAAATAGGTGGCTGCTTTTATCTCCATTTTACAGACCAGAAAACTGAGGTTAAGAGAAGTTAAGTGACTTGCCTGGACATAGTTAATAAGTATCTGAGAAGGGATTTGAAGAACTCATGAAATAATACTTGTAAAATGCTTAGCACAATGCCTGACACATAATAGGCACTTAACAAACGTTCATTTCCTCCCTTCACTCCCTTCCCCCATTCTATTCTACTACATCATCCTATGTGTGTGCATACATTTTGCTTTCTTTCACCTCTCCCTCTGTGGTACTGCTAAACACTACCAGTGTTCATGGGCTCATCAGTTTCGAACTGAAAGCGACCTTAGAGGTCATCTGATCTAGCCGTTTCATTTTATACTTGAGGAAACTGAGGCCCGAGGAATGACCTGCCTAAAGTTGTACAGGTAAGTGACAGAGATGGCTCATGACCCAAGATCTCCTGATCATTTTTATGCCATATTGTACTGGCCCTGAAATAGGCAGAAATGAAGATGGTACCTCATAAGAGGCCTTCTGAAATTCCTGTGAAAGACATGATGGCAACATTCTTTGCTTTAGATCAATGAGGGTTTGTTTTTATTATTAGTTTGTTTTTAAAGCACAGTCTGATGCTGAAGGGTAAAAAGGCGGTGCAGTTCTTCCCTCAACATTGTTAACTAGATTGCTTTTTAAAGATTATATATATATATGCATATATGTATTTGTGTGTGCATATATATTTGTATATACAAACATATATGTGCATATTTAAGACACATCTCTCCAACTATCTATATAAAAGACGGGAGGAGAGAAATAAAGAGAGAAGACAAAGAAGAAGAGAGGGAGCAAGAGAAAGGGGAGGAGGAAGAAGGAGAGAGAGACAGCAATATACATTGGAATAGTGATTAGCCTCTTATAATTAGCATTAATGTGGAAATGTTTCTATACATATATATGTAGGCATATATATGCTTTTGTATGTATATATGTATACACATACGCCTACATACATGAAACTACAGGGAAGTGAATCCTATGTTACAATGTTTATATGTATATATGCATGTATATGTATATACACACACATCTATATATCCACATTAAAATGCTAACAATGTAAGAGGTTAGCCAGTGTTCCAATGTGTATGCTCCATTTTTCATAGGCTGACTAAATTAGATCACAATTAACATCTGTACACAGAACATCAGTGTTAGGGAAAGATTGATGCTAATTTACAAAGCTGTCAAGAAAAATTAAACACGTATCGTGACTCAAAGCAACTCTTACAGAATTTTTAAAGGGGAAGGGTTTCACTGCTGAATTTAAGTTACTTCGTAATAGTCATATTTTTTTCCTTATGTCACTGCCCTTCGCAACTAACCTGATCCCTAAGTGCCTGAATAAATCTTCTCTGGCCCTTCAGGCCTGAGTGGGATCACCTGGGGACATCCTGTTGGTATATAGCCTCCGAAGGACACTTCTGCATACCAGGGCAGCTCCCACTTCATTCATTATGTCATATAGGCCACAGGAATTGACCTGTCAGGTGCCCTCCTAGGCTATTACCACATTCTTCCACCGTGATTTTTGCCCTCCCTGGCTCGCTGCGAGATTGCATAGTTTCCTAGGTTCTCCTCTGCTCTCCTTTCCTCGAAGCAAGCACATAGTCCATTTGAGATTTCCTAAGGGTTTTAACCATTAACAATGCCAGGGAAACAGATTGGGGCAAACAGAACACAGATGGAAATTTACAAAGTTAATCTAGAGTGAAGGGACTTGGACTTAATTCTCAGTCTTCTTGATTTAAAATTAGTATCAAAGAATTCAGGGTAGCTGTGAAGTACCTCAATGGCTATATAGTCTGATCCATGCCAGAAAAAACATAACTGACCAGTGGTCAGCCAGATTTTGCTGGAAGGCCACCAATGAGGGATCACAGCATTGTGGATCCAGGATTGAAAGGGACCTTAGAGGTCATGTAGTTCAATCCGCTTTGTTTTACAGATGGGGAAATTGAGCCACAGAAAAGAAAAGTGACTTGCCCAGGGTCACACATAAGAGGTAGGATTTGAACTTGGGTCCTCTGCCTAACTTCAGGCAGCCCCTTTTTCTATTCCTTGTATCATTCCTAGCTCTACCCTCTGGGGTTAGACAGAATAATTTTAATCTTCTTCTAGTTCACAGCCCTTCAAATAATTTAAGGTATGATCTCCAAAGCATCTCTTATCTGCATTATACATCCCTAGTTCCTTCAAAAAATCCTCATATGGCATGACTTTACCACCAAAATAACTTTGGACAAGTTATTTATCCTCCTTGGACCTCAGTTTCTCTATCTGTAAAATGAGAAGGTATGCCCGACAGATATTTTGCAATCTCTAAAAGCTCTAATTGTTAAAGAAAGAAAGAAAGAAAGAAAAAAAGAAAGATAGGAAGAAAACAGTCATGAAAACACAGAAAGGAAAGAGTATAAGGTAAGTGCTGGATATACAGAGAAAGGAAAACAAAACAAAACAGTACCTGTTCTCAAGGAACTACTATCGGTTTGGTAGAAACTTATTCCAGAACTTAACTGACTATGCTACCTAGTAAAAACAAGGTATGTGACTTCAACTCCATTTTGGCTTGGCTTGTTCTGGCCCTTATTAGAGTCTTGTTTTGAGCTCCTTGTATAAAAGGCATATGAAGAACATGAAAGAAGAGAGAAGATGTAAATGAAAACAGACTCACATCCACTATCTTCAGAACCACATCCACACTGGGGCATCGCTTTATTTGGGATATAGCTAGGATCCCCCACTGTCTACTGTCACTACAAACTTGTTAGATGTAGACAGAGACATTAAATAAAATCTGAGCATTGGGCATTTCAAACAAAAAAAAACTCTAATTGTAGCATTATACTTAGAGCCTTTGGGATGTAAGAAGAATTGGGCCTTATTTCTATTAGATAATTGGGTCTACCTCTCCAGCATTTGCTTCATTCATGTCTTGACATATTGAGCCCCGAACAACTTTTTATATATGCCTCTTTTATTCCCAAACCTAGGAAATCCTGCTTGATTTTCTTCTTTTCTGAGCTAAGGCAGTCGGCATTCTAGGTTGTATGCTGCTTCACTCTTCTAGTAGACCCAGCAGGGTAAAAAAAAAATGAATGCAAGTATTATTGGAGAATCTTTCATTGCACAAAGGACTTGAGTGACATTCGTTTCTATTTCCTTGCATACTCCAAACTGTCCTTCTAACCACATTGTCTTCCTACTTCAAATGATTCAGTCAGTAAGTGCCTACTATATGCCAGGCACTGTGCTAAGCACTGAGAATACAAAGGGAAAATCATGGCCCCTGCCATTGAGGAACTCACATTCTACTGCCATTGCTATCATGATGGGAGATGGAGTAGCTATGTGTGAGGAAAATCAAAATGGCCAATATTTCTTGGTCGTAGAATATCTTGAATAATGGAAATGTGGAAAGGGGCCAATTTGTTAAGTGTTTTTAAAGGCCAAATTAAGGATTTTACTTTTGACCCTTGAGGTCACAGAGAGCAACTGGAGTTTTTTGAGTAGGGGGCTGACATGGTTGAAATTGCATCTTAGGAAGGATCACTTTGAAAAAGTCATCTTAGATCATCTTTGACTATTTTTGACTATGGCCAAATTTGGAAAAAAAAAGTGAATTGATTAAAGGAGAAATCATCAAACAAATCCAATGGAGGAAGCTAATCCAGATTATTCTGTCTCTTCACTGGGTTTCCTTCAGTTGTCTGGGGTTTGAGTGTCAGAGTATGGAACAAAAACCATGTCTTTTGAATTCCACCATTTAGAAAATACCAGCTGGGGAAGGATCATTATGGGTAGCTTTCCACATTTTCCAAAATATGTTTGGCAGCTGCTGGAAATGATCTTGACTTTTCTGTTCCTTGAAGCATGAGAAATAGGGTAGAATATCAGCTAGGATCTGGCCATAACTGAGAAGAGATTATGTTTGTCTCTGGTGGGAAGGGATGCATTCTTTAAAAAGAGTTGAAATCATTCAATTGGAGAAGGGGTAAGGGTAGCCCTGTCTAGAGAAAAAATGATGTTTTCAAGAAGGAAATTGTCCACACTGGTCAAGGGAGATCCAGGTTGATTAGGCATGGATTTGTAACAACTCATAGCCCAAACATCTTTTCAAACTTACAGGGTCCAAGCATGTGCATCTTTCTCCTGAAGGTCTGCTCTGGATGGAACCTTTCAAATCAAACTTGCGTGTTTCTCTCTGTCTCTGTCTTTCTCTGTCTTTGTCTTTTTGCCTCTGTCTCTTATCTCTGTCTCGCTCTGTTTCTGTCTCTCTGTGTGTCTCCTGTTTATAATTGGCTCTCAGTTTATCATGAGAAGATAAGTTTATTCTGCACTTTTCAAACTCTGAAGATGAAATGTTTTCAATGAGTGGCAGTAATGCCAAGAATTATATGGGGAAACATAATGGTGATGGCATATTTTTAGTGAAAGTTTTGTGTTTACAGTATGATTATCAAGGTAACACAACAGAGTATGCTATTACTACATTTCCTCTACCATTCTGAAAGGTTAATTGAATTGTTGAGCAATATTTTAATTTATTCTAATTTGCCTTGTCTGGATGCATTCTTCTAATAGTTTTGCATATCTTTGCATTCATTAAAATCTATTAAGAGAAAACCCTTTTTCCAAATTTGTGGCCGCTTTCACCATTTTAAATTTGAACTGCATTGTTAGCCAAATGTCAAACACTTTAAAAATCTTTGCATTAAAGGTCACCTTTCTGAAAATGCAAGCCATCCCCTTCACATTATGACCAGAAAGAGAAAGTGTCTTGTTATTCAAAAAACTTCTTCCCATCTTCTCAAGCAGTGAGCTGATAAAAAAAAAAATACGAAGTTGAAAAAGACAAACAAACCAACAACCTTAGTGCTTTTATGGATTTGGAAATGTGGCCAAAGAAATTGCTAGCAATTCATTTCGTGTAAGGGCAAGCCAGACCTGTCTTTGCAACCCAAGGGGGAAAAAATGTGCTGACCTGCACATGTGAAATCAGAGGCCCATATGTTTCAGTGCATTGTTACATTGTGACCACTTAAGATGTAAATGCAAGGGGGCCATATCCATAAAGGATTTTCACTACTCATCATTCACACAATGGTCTTTGGTTTCCATCATTTATAAAGATTTTTTGGGGAAAATATTAGATAAGGATGTAAACTTTAGAGAAGAGAAAGCTTAAGTGAAGGCAATGCTTTATGCAGTCACGCTGAAGAACCAAAAGTAAAAAAGGAAAACCAATTTTCACCCAGTGTTTTCTAATATCTGACTTCTACTGTATCATGTTATCTGTTGAAATGAAAAGTACGTGGCATAGTAGAAAGTCATAAAGACCTGGCTTCAAGTCCAGTCTATGGCAAATGCTGTCCATTTCATCTTGGGAAACAATTTAACCTTTTCAGTCCCAGGCAGCTCTCTAATTCTGCACTAATAGGGGATTTTTTTTACCTATACCAATGTATTCAAAGCTCCAAGCCGAAGAAAAAAAAGCCACCTGTCATTCAAAAATTCCCTGTTATAAATGGGCCTTTGGACCTTGAGGAAATGCACACACACACACACACACACACATACATACATACGTGTGTATACATATACATACATATACATGTGCATATACATATACATATGTATATTGAGAGAGAGAAAGTTATGATTGCTCAAAAGGTCCATCCCCAACCCCCTTTAATTGAATTCAATAAGTTTAATAATTAAGCACCAATCTGTTGTACTCTAAACAAGGTGCTAGAGACATGAAGATTAAAGTGCAAGTTTTTCCATGTTTTTCTAAAATCATCGAGCTCATCATTTCTTATAGCAAAATAGTATTCCATCACAGTCACATATCACAACTTGTTCAGCCGTTCCTCAGTTAATGGGCATCCTTGCAATTTCCAATTCTTTGCCACCACAAAGATAGCTGTTATAAACATTTTTTATTTTTTTTATTAATTTATTTTGATTTATCAGTAATCACTTCCATATGCTTTTGAGTTTAAAATTTTTCTCCCCCTTCCTCCCCACCACCCTCCCCAAGACAGTGCACAATCTAATATAGGCTATACATTTACATTCATATTAAACATATTTTTACATTAGTGATGTTGTAAGTAGAAATTAAAACAAATAGGAGGAACCATCAGAAAGAGGAAACAAAACTCAACAGAAGAGAAAAAAAATAACAATTCGGCTTCCATAGTTCTTTCTTTGGGTGTGGACAATATTTTCCATCACAATGCCTCTGGAGACGTCTTAGATCCTTGTATTGCCAGGAAGGGTTAAGTTTATCAATATTAGTCATCACATAACATGGCTGTTATTGTGTACAACGTTCTCTTAGTTCTGCTCACTTCACTCAACATTAGACCATACAAGTCTTTCCAGGTTTTTCTGAAGTCAGCCTGTTCATCATTTCTTATAGCACAATAGTATTCTATCACATTCCTATGCCACAACTTGCTCAGCCATTCCCCAATTGATGGACATCCTCTCAATTTCCAATTCTTTGCCACCACAAAAAGAGCTGCTATGAATATTTTTGTACATGTAAGTCCTTTTCCCTTTGTGTGATCTCTTTGGGATATAGCCCTAGAAGTGCTATTGCTGGGTCAAAGGGTATGCACATTTTTATAGCCCTTTGGGCATAGTTCCAAATTGCTCTCCAAAATGGTTGGATCATTTCACAACTCCACCAACAATGCATTAGTGTTCCAATTTTCCCACATCTTCTCCAACATTTATCATTTTCCTGTTTTGTCATGTTGGCCATTCTGATAGGTGTGATGTGGTACCTCAGAGTTGTTTTGATTTGCATTTCTCTAATCAATAGTGATTTAGAGCATTTTTTCATATGACTATAGATGGTTTTAATTTATTCATCTGAGAACTGTCTGTTCATATCCTTTGACCACTTATCAATTAGGGAATGGCTTATATTCTTATAAATTTGGCTTAATTCTCTATATATTTTAGAAATGAGGCCCTTATCAGAGAGACTGGTTGTAAAAATTCTTTCCCAATTTTCTACCTTCCTTCTAATCTTAGTTTCATTGGCTTTGTTTGTGCAAAAACTTTTCAATTTAATGTAATCAAAATTATCTATTTTGCTTTTCGTAATGTTCTCTATCTCCTGTTTGGTCATGAATTCTTCTGTTCTCCATGGATCTGACAGGTAAACTATTCCTTGCTCTCTCAGTTTGCTTATAGTATCAGCCTTCATATCTAAATCATGTACCCATTTTGACTTTATTTTGGTGTATGGTGTTAGATTTGGGTCTATGCCTAGTTTCTGCCATACTCTTTTACAGTTTTCCCAGCAGTTTTTTTCAAAGAATGGGTTCTTATCCCAAAAGCTGGGGTCTTTGGGTTTATCAAATAATATATTACTGTAGTCATTGACTACTGTGTCTTGCATACTTAACCTATTCCACTGATCCACCACTCTATTTCTTAGCCAATACCAAGCAGTTTTGATGATTGCTGCTTTATAATACAATTTAAGATCTAGAATGGCTAGGCCACCTTCCCCTGCATTTCTTTTCATTAGTTCTCTTGATATTCTGGACCTTTTGTTCTTCCAAATGAATCTTGTTATTATTTTTTCTAACTCCATAAAATAATTTTTTGGTAGTCTGATTGGTATGGCACTGAATAAGTAAATTAGCTTAGGCAGAATTGTCATTTTTATTATATTAGCTCGGCTTACCCATGAGCAACTGATGTTTTTCCAATTATTTAGATCTGATTTTATTGTGTGAAAAGTGTTTTGTAATTGTGTTCATAGAGTTCCTAGGTTTGTTTCGGGAGGTAGACTCCTAAATATTTTATAATGTCTACAGTAAGTTTAAATGGAATTTCTCTTTCTATCTCTTGCTATTGGGCTTTGTTGGTAATATATAGAAATGCCGATGATTTATTTGGGTTTATTTTATAACCTGCAACTTTGCTAAAGTTGTTTATTATTTCAAGTAGTTTTTTACTTGGTTCTCTGGGATTCTTTAAGTATAACATCATGTCATCTGCAAAGAGTGATAGTTTTGTTTCTTCTTTGCCTATTCTAATGCCTTCAATGTCTTTTTCTTCTCTTATTGCTAAAGCTAATGTTTCCAGTACGATGTTGAATAACAGTGGTGATAATGGACATCCTTGTTTCACCCCTGATCTTATTGAAAATGTTTCTAGCTTGTCCCTATTACATATTATGCTTGTGGAAGATTTTAGTTAGATGCTATTTATTATTTTAAGGAAGACTCCATTTATACCTATGCTCTCTAGTGTTTTTAATAGGAATGGGTGTTGTATTTTGTGAAAAGCTTCTTCTGCATCTATTGAGATGATCATGTGGTTTCTGTTAGTTTTGGTATTGATATGACGGATTATGCTGATAGTTTTCCTTATATTGAACCAGCCCTGCATTCCTGGTATACATCCTACCTGGTCATAGTGTATTATTCATGTGATAAGTTGCTGTAATCTATTTGCTAATATTTTGTTTAAGATTTTTGCATCTATATTCATTAGAGAAATTGGTCTATAATTTTCTTTCTCTGTTTTGACTCTTCCTGGTTTAGGTATCAGCACCATATTTGTATCATAAAAAGAATTTGGTAAGATTCCTTCTTTACCTATTTTACCAAATAGTTTATACAGTATTGGAATTAATTGTTCTTTAGATGTTTGATAGAATTCACATGTAAATCCATCTGGCCCTGGAGATTTTTTCCTAGGGAGTTCATCAATGACTTCTTCAATTTCTTTTTCTGAGTTGGGGTTATTTAAGTATTTTACTTCTTCTGTTAATCTGGGCAATTTATATTTTTTTAAATATATATCCATTTCACTAAGATGGTCAAATTTGTTGGCATATAGTTGGGCAAAATAATTCCTAATTGTTGTTTTAATTTCCTGCTCCTTGGTGGTAGTTTCACCCTTTTCATTCTTGATACTAGTAATTTGGTTTTCTTCTTTCTTTTTTTAATTAGATTAACCAAAGGTTTATCTATTTTATTGGTTTTTTCATAAAACCAGCTCTTAGTTTTATTTATTAGTTCAATAGTTTTCTTAATTTCAATTTTATCAATTTTTCCTTTGGTTTTCAATATTTCTAATTTGGTGTTAAATCAAGGATTTTTAATTTGTTCTTTTTCTAGTTTTTTTAGTTGTATGCTCAATTCATTGATCTCTTCTTTTTCTATTTTATTTATGTAAGCATTTAGAGATATAAAACTTCCCCTAAGAACTGCTTTTGCTGCATCCCACAAGTTTTGGTATGTTGTCTCATTATTGTCACTCTCTTGAATGAAATTATTGATTGTTTCTATGATTTGTTTTTTGACCCAATCATTTTTTAGGATTAGATTATTTAGTTTCCAATTATTTTTAGTCTATCTTTCCATGACCCTTTATTACATATAAATTTTATTGCATCATGGTCTGAAAAGGATGCATTTACTATTTCTGCCTTTTGGCATTGGATTATTAGGTTTTTATGCCCTAGTACATGGTCAATTTTTGTGTATGTGCCATGTACCTCCGAGAAAAAAGTATATTCCTTTCTATCCCCATTCAGTTTTCTCCACAGGTCTATGATACCTAACTTTTCTAATGTTCTATTCACCTCCTTAACTTCTTTCTTGTTTATTTTGTGGTTAGATTTATCTAGTTCAGAGAGTGGGAGGTTGAGGTCTCCCACTAGTATAGTTTTGCTGTCTATTTCTTCCTGTAACTCCCTGAACTTCTCTAAGAATTTGGATGCTATACCATTTGGTGCATATATGTTTAGTAATGATATTACTTCATTGTCTATGGTGCCTTTTAGCAGGATGTAGTTTCCTTCCTTATCTCTTTTGACAAGATCTATTTTTGCTTTTGCTTTGTCTGAGATCAGGATTGCTACCCCTGCTTTTTTTTACTTCGGCTGAAGCATAATATATTTTGCTCCAGCCTTTTACCTTTACCCTGTATGTGTCACTCTTTTTCAAATGTGCTTCCTGTAAACAACATATTGTAGGATTATGGTTTTTAATCCAATCTGCTATACGCTTCTGTTTTATGGGAGAGTTCATCCCATTCACATTTACAGTTATGATTACTATCTGTGTCTTTTTCTCCATACTTTTTCCCCCGTCTATGCTTTTCTTTCTCCTTTCTCCTTCCCCCCCCCACTAGTGTTTTGCTTTTGACCAGTGCCTCCTTGGGTCCCACCTCCCTTCTATTATCCCTTTCCCTTTTCTTCCCCTTTACCCTTATTGCTTCTTCCCTCCCTCCTATCTCCCCTCCTTTTTCTTTCCCCTTTTGCCTCCTACTGCCTATAGTGCAAGTTAGATTTCTATACCTAACTGATTATGTTATTCCCTTCTTGAGCCAAATCTGATGAGAGTAAGGTTCAAACAATGCTCATCCCCCTCCCTTCTTTCCCTCTGCTCTAATAGGTTTTTGTGTGTTTTCCTGTAATGTAATTTACCCTTGTCTGCCTCCTCCTTTCTCAGTACATTTTCTTAGCTCAGACTAATCCACTTACTTGGATCCATTTAACCCACTTGATTAATTTTTTTTTAATCATTACATCAAAGTCAACTTATATCCACCCCCTTTATGTATACTCCTTTAACATGGTATAATAACAATACAGTTCTCAAGAGTTGCAAGTGTCATCTTCCCTTGTAGGGATGTAAACATTTTGCCCTTATTAACAACATATTGTATCTTTCTGTCCCATTTACGTTTTTATGTCTCTCTTGAATCTTGTACTTGAAGATCAAATTTTTTGTTGAGCTCTGGTCTTTTTATCAGGAATGTTATCAGGAATATCCATCTCCTTTCCTGAAAAATCATGCTCATTTTCTCTGGGTAGTTAATCCTTGGCTGCATTCCAAGCTCCTTTGCCTTACAGAATATCATGTTCCATGCCCTACAGTCTTTTAATGTAGAGGCTGCAAGGTCTTGTGTAATCTTGACTGTGGTTCCATGATATTTAAATTGTTTCTTTCTGGCTGCTTGCAGTAATTTCTCTTTAATCTGGTAATTTTGGAATTTAGCTATTATATTCCTTGGTGTTTTCAATTTGGGATCTCTTTGAGGTGGGGAGCAATGGATTCTTTCTATAGTTATTTTACCTTCAGGTTCTAGGACTTCAGGGCAGTTTTCCTTTATGATTTCCTGAAGGATATTGTCCAGGCTCTTTTTTTCATCATGACTTTCAGGTAGGCCTATAATTTTTAAATTGTCTCTCCTGGATCGATTTTCCAGGTCAGCTGTTTTACTCATGAGGTATTTTACATTTTCATCTATTTTTTCATTTTTTTGTTTCTGTTTGACTGATTCTTGCTCTCTCATAGAGTCATTAGTTTTCATTTGTTCAATTCTAATTTTTAACATATTTGTTTTTTCTGTTAGATTTTTGTACTTTCTTCTCCAATTGGTCAATTGTATTTTTAAGGGATTTATTTTCTTCATTGTACTTTTTTCCAATTGGCCAATTGTGTGTTTTAGGGACTTGTTTTCTTCAGTGTACTTTTTTCCCAATTGGCTAATTGTACTTTTAAGGACTCCTCTACCTCTCTCATTTGACTTTTAAAATCCTTCTTGAATTGTTCTAAGAAGGCTTTTTGGGCTTCAGACCAATTCATATTTCCTTTTGATGTTGCAGATGTGGGTTTGATGACAGTGTTGTCCTCTTCAGAATTTCTGTCTTGATCTTCACTCTTCTCATAATATGAATCTATCATATGTTTCTTTTTACTCATGGAGTTTCTTTATTACCTGGCCTTTAAAGAGATTAAGCTCTCCTGCTGGGGAACAGAGGGCACTGACCCAAGCTTCTTGCGTTGGGAGCCTAAGTCTTGGTCACTGGCTTTGTGTGCTGGGGCCTCTTATGTTGGCAATTAGAGGCTGTAGGGTTCTGGCAGCTTATCTGGTGTTGGGCTGGAATCAGCAGGGCTGGGACTTTCAGGTAAATCTAGGTTGCCTGCTTTTCCTTTCCTTTAGCTTTGTTTATCCCCTTTTAGATGGGTGCTGCCTGGTGTTTATCTGCCTGGGGCCCCTTGCAGTGTTGCCTCCCTTAGTTCTGTTGAGGCACTGGGAGACTCCTTTGTTGTAGAATGCCGAGGCACCTGGTGGTTTTCTGAGCTGATTTCCACCGGTTCCCCCACCCTCACTGAGGCACTCGGAGGTACAGTTGTTGGTGTTTGCCTGCTCGACCATCTGGGCTTTGGGATCTCCTCCTGGTTGGCAGTTGGAGGCTGTAGGGTTCTGACAGCTTATCTGGTGTTGGGCTGGAATCAACAAGGCTGGAACTTTTTGGCACCTCTAGGTTGCTTTCTTCAGCTCCTTTCAGAGGTATGCTGCCGGGTGCTTATCCGCCTGGGGCCCTTTGTAGTGCTGCTTCCCTTATTTTTGCTGAGGCACTGGGAGACCCATTTGCTGTAGAATGCCGAGGCACTAGAATCTCTTCCTGGTGTGCTAAAGTGGGTCTTTCCACTAGCTGGCTGGGTGACTCCTGTTTCATAGGGCTCCCCTTCCCCCAGGGTAAGAGGGGCCTTTCCCGTTAATCCCTCTAGCTACTTGGGCTACTACACTGCTACACCCCATCTTTCTTCTGGTTCATCTGTTCCAGGGTTTTTTCTGGGGTGATAGATTCTGGGTTTTCAGAGGCTGATAGGGGATGGTGAGAGTGACTACCTTTTTACTCCGCCATCTTGGTTCCTGGAAGCAGAAGACTGTTATAAATATTTTGAATGTAGAGGTTCTTTTCCTTTTTCCATAATTATCTTCAGAAATAGACCAAGTAGTGGTATTGCTGGATCAAAAGGTATAAGTAGTTTAATTATCTGTGGGCATAATTCCAGATTGCTCTCCAAAATGGTTGGATCAGTTCACAATTCCACCAATAATGAATTAGTGTCCCAATTTTTCTACATCCCTTCCAACATTTGTCACTTTCCTCTTCTATCATTTTAGTCAATCTGGTAGGTGTAAAATGATATCTCAAAGTTGCTTTAATTTGCATTTCTCTAATCAATAATGATTTAGAGCATTTTTTTATATGACTATAAATCATTTCGATTTCTTCATCAGAAAACTGCCTGTTCATATACTTTGACCATTTACCAATTGGGGAATGACTCATATTCTTATAGATTTGACAAAGTTCTTTATATATTTTAGATATGAGACCTTTGTCTGATAAACTGTCTATAAAATTTCCCCCCTCTAATTTTCTGCTTTCCTTCCAATGTTGGTTACATTTGTTTTATCAGTACAAAACCTTTTTAATCTAATGTAATCAAAACAATCCACTTTACAGCTAACTTTGCTTTCTATCTCTTGTTTGTTTATAAATTGTTTGCCTTATCCATTAGTCTGATAAGTTCTATGTTCTGTGTTCTAATTTTCTTGTAAAATCTCTCTTTATATGCAGGTCATGTATCTATTTTGTCCGTACCTTGGTAAATGGTGTAACATATTGGTCTTTGTCCATTTTCTGCTATATTGCTTTCCAGTTTTCCCAACATTTTTTTTTACCAAATAATGAATTCTTATCCCAAGATCTTAAGGCTTTACACTTTTATTTGTTGCCATAAATTATATGTCTACTCTATTCCATTTATCTACATTTCCATTTCTTAACCAATAATGGATTGTTTTGATAATTACCACCTTATAATATGGTTTATGATCTGGTACTGCTAAACCTTCTTCCTTTACTTTTTTTTTTCATTATTTCCTTTGATATTCTTGACTTTTGTTTTTCTGAATGAATTTTGTTATTTTTTCTAATTCAATAAAAAACATTTTTGGTAATTTAATTGGGATGGCATTGAATATATAAATTAGTTTGAGTAAAAATGCCATTTTTATTATATTGACCCTGAATACCCATGAACAAGGAAGAGTAAAGTGAGCAGAACCAAGAGAATGTTGTATATAGTACACTGTTTTAAGAATGACTTTGAATGAATAGGTTACTTTGACTATTATAAATACCCAAATTAACTGTGAAGGACATATGAAGAAAGAATGTTATCTGAAACCAGAGAAAGAACTGATAAATAGAAGTATGTATGGAATAATTACATATATACACTTATATGTATATATACGCATATACACATATATGAGTATTTATGTGTATATGTGTGTGTGTGTGTGTGTGTGTGTGTGTGTGTGTGTGTGTGTATTCATACACATATTTACCGGGGCAGTTAGGTGGTGCAGTGGAAAGAGTACTGGCCCTGGAGTCAGGAGGACCTGAGTTCAAATCTGACCTTAGACACTTGACACACTAGCTGTGTGACCGTGGACAAATCACTTAACCCCATTGCCTAGCCAAAAAAAAAAATAAAATAAAAAAAACATATATACCTATTTGTGTCTAATAGTAGCCAAGAAAAAAACTAATTTGCATGATAATTTTGCTGTATATTTGAAAGAAATAGTAAGTTGTACATAGTAGATTTATAGTTTCATATGCAATCATCTTTTTTTGTATTATGTTATGGAAATGCTTGTTTTATTCTGTAAGTTAAAAATAAAATTTTAAAAAGAATAAAATGAAACAGCCCATGCCCTCATGATGTTTATATTCTATTAGTATGAAACAATAAATACATAGAGAATTAAATACAAACACATACAAAATATTTTTTTTGTTGACTTTTGGAGCAGCTATAAGTGGCCAGCACCCTCTCTTTAACAGCTAACCTATATTTATTTTGTAAATGCTTATGTAGGTCCCTGTTGATTTCCAGATTAAAAAATATAAAATATAATGTCTTCCACATTCAAAAAATTAAAGGTAGGAACTGTCTCACTTTTATTTTTGTATCCCTAGCACCTCACATGGAGGCTGGCATATTGTGGGTACTTAATAAATGTTTGTTGAATTGAATTGAGAAGAAAGACTACAGATAGATATATAAATCTGGGAGTCTTATGCAAAGAAGTGATAGCTGAACCCATGGGAGCTGATGATATCACCAAAAGTATAGGGTGAGAAGAAAACAGGGACAGGGTGAAGTCCTGAAGTACAGCTACATGTTGAGGAAGGAGTGGCTGGACAGGAGAAAATCCAGAAGAGAACGTCCAAATTGGTTATTATGTCTAGGGGTAGAGCTGAGTAGGGTGGTCAACCATGTCAACTGCTACAGAGCGATCAAGAAAAAATAAGGACAAAGAAAAGGCTATTGGATTTGGCAATTAACAGACCATTAGTAATCTTAGAACAGTTTCAATTGATTGATGAGGCTGGACACCATATTGTGGAGAATTGGAGAGTGAAGTAAGAAAACTGCAGTTTTAAGTATAGACATTTTTTTTTCTAGACATTTGGCCATGGAAGGGAGGAAAGATAAAGGATGTACCTAGAAAGCATGGTAGAATGAAGTGAAAATTTTTAGGGATGGGGAAATCTAGGCATTATTATAAATAATAGGGAAGGAACTATTGTATGAGAAGAGGGGATGATCAAAGGGGTGAGCACCAGGAGGAGGCAGGAGGAGATGGAAACAAGGGTACAAGCAGAAGACTTAGTAATGCAAGAAGAAGGGCTGCCCCTTCCTCTGAGACTGGAGAAAAAGAGGCGATATTGGAGGGTGGGATGATGTGGAGTTGATCTGTCGAGAAGGGAAGACAGAACTTCAAGTGGATGGCTTTAATTTTCTTTTTTTAGTGAAGTATTTGGCAAGGCCTCTGGCTGAGAGGGAGTGGTGTTGGTGCCTTTATGAAAAAAAATCAAAACTTTGGAAAGGAAGGAGGAGGGCAGGGAGTGAGATAGAGAGTCAATCAGCTTAAAAGAGCTTCTTGTAGAAACTGATTCATATTTTGCTAAATCATCATCCAACCATTCTTTTCTTCATCCTACTTTATATAAATCTTCCAGGAAATTACATTAGTGGGAGGTTGTGAGAAAAAATTTTTAAAGCACAGTTTTCAACTATTCTGCGGGGCTATTGAGGTCCTCTATAATATGGTCCTTGTTTACCTACTCTGTTTTATTTCCATTACTCCTCCTCAATATGCACCCTCTGCTCCATAAAATGGGACAAATCACATACACTGTGCCTTTCTTACAGTGTTTTGTGATGGTCTGATAAGATAATGTATGTAAAGTGCTTTGAAAATCTTAAAGCACCCTCGGCCTGCTCTTACTCTTCTATGGGGGTTTGGTGAGAAGGGGACTGTGACACAGTATTGTGCTTATATTCACTTTGAGTTTCTCAGTGGCTTTTATTTTTCAAGTTTCTGCAGTTACTGCTAAAATGATTTTCAAAAGAGTTCTGCAGTAGGAAATTTTAGTCCAATTGAAGGTCTTTTACAAATGTAAATCTTGGATATCCTAGGATAGCCACGACTTGGACAAAAGAAAGCTTTTTTTTTTTTTAAAGCAAGGTTTTACAAAGGAAATATCCTTTGTCAGACCACATGCCCCTACTTAGGAGTTTGGTGAATGTAGTCATTAAGGTTTTATACCTGACACAATGAGTACTGTGATAATTTAGCAATCATTGGCTTCTTATTGGCCAGTTACTATCTGAGTTTATTAACCACTGTATAATTCAAGAAGTTGTTTGAGCTAAAGACATTTACTTTCAATACTCTATTATAATCAAAGAATCAGGTCATTTAAAGATTGTCCAACTTTTTAAGGTGATACCTGTGAAGGTCATATGGTCATAGGATATAGAGTTAGGAAGAACCTTAGAGGTCATTTTGCCTAATAACTTCATTTCACAGCTAAGAAAACTGAGGCTCAGTGAAGTTAAGTAACTTCCTAAGTTCCCACAGAACTGAGATTCAAATCTAGGTCTTCTGATTCCAAATTCAGTTCTATTTCAGCTGTATTAGGTTTCTTACCCCTTTATTTTTGTCTTCAATAAATAATCTCACCATAACCTCTGAAAACAGTTATACTTTTAAACAGAGGTAGCTGTTAAATTCTTTCATGTCACTCCTGAGCCAAAATTCTCATCCCAGTACCTTTCTTTTTCTAATTTCAGGAGAAAACCCAAATCAATAGAAAAATCTATTTTTAAATATCCTAAGTTGGTTTTAAAGCCAATTCTCTTCCAAGGAGGCAGAGCATGTATTCTTCCATTGGCATCACATTCATGCCAAAACTCAATGTTAAAAACAAAACCATTTGAAGTGCTATACGAATAATAAAAAAAAGCTAAAAAATCTCTTATTCTGAAAAAAAACAGATTTAGCTTCTCATTTGGTTTATGCAAAAAAATCAGATTTTCATGAAACTTTCCAAATCTTTTCAGAAGAGCAAGAATATATATATATATATACACATATATGTGTGTGTATATATATATACATATATGTGTGTGTGTATATATATATATATATATATATTCCCCTTAAGGACATTTTTAAAAATTCTGAACATATGAATTAATAAGAAAATCTTCCGAGCAATTGCAATTCTAGCACCACCATATGTCCAAAGCAATGTTTGAGGAACTGGGTGGGCATAGTTGATAGCTAAGCATATGCACTTTAGTGGTGAGTGAGATGATCACATGTACAGAACCTGGAAGCATTTCAGTCCCTGGATATCACATCTCAGAAGTATCCTCTGCCCTTAGAGCCCCTCCCTTTCTCAGGACATCCATTTAAGGAGGGTACCCAGGCCAGTCATCTCTTCATTTCTCACCAGGCTCCATCCATCATGCCCTAGTCTGAGTGCCTTTTTTTCTCCTTCTCTCCTTTTCAGTTTTCTTTTTTTTCCTTCACCATTAGAATGTAAGCTCCTTGAGAGCAGAGACTGTCTTTCTTTTTGCTTGTATGTATATTAGTAGCATTTAGTACAGTGCCTGGCACATAGTAAGTGCTTAATAAGTGCTTGTTGATTTTACTTGTATTTTATATGACTCAATGATGCTATAGAAGCATTTGTGATGCTTTATTTTATGGGCCAGAAAAGAGGAACTCAGAATTCTCTGAATTTATCCCATTCTTTTCTTCAGTCATCTTTCAACTTTGCCTATCCTTTGCAAATGAATAAATTTATCTTGTTTGTAAGCATAGCATGAGTGGTTTGGTCAAATACATTGTTACTATCTAAGCATATCGTATCTATAGTGCTTCCTTTATCTACCAGAATACTTTTTTTAAAAAAAAAAAAAAGGAAAATGAAGTTAGTATGACCTCATTCAAATACTTAGTAATCTCATAGTAGTTAGATTAGTATGACCTGATATTGGTGAAGATATGTCTCTTTATAATCACTGCTTCCCTTTCTAAATGTTCTTAAACCATTCTTTTAATCACACACTCTAGAACTTTTTTAGCATTTGAACTCAACACATAATTTTGGAATCTGTTCTTTTCTATCTTTGAAAATTGCTTAAAAAAAATCCCTTCTCCCTTAAGGCAGTGTTTAAATCCTGCACAAATTTTCAGTGATCCCTGATAGTGTCTTATTAATCACATTTGTGAGTTCTTTCATTATCTTGGATTATAGTTCCTTCAAGCCTGATGACTTGAACTGAGGGCTATTTTTAATTTTCTTTGTTTTATAGGTTGCCCTGTACAAAAAATGAGGAAGGAAAAAAAATTTCATTTCTAGACAGCCTAAACTAAAGGTTCTTTTAATGATTAGCTAGGCTGGTCCACAGAAAACAGATTTCATCTGTTCTCTGTCTATACTCATTATCATCATAAACAAATTTTGTTATTGTTGATGTTGAGTCATTTCTAATTCGTGGTGACCTCATTTGGGGTTTTCTTGGCAGACATACTGGAGTAGTTTGTCATTTCCTTCTCCAGCTCATTTTATAGATGAAGAAACTGAGGTAAACAGGGTTAAGTGACTTGTCCAAGGTCACACAGTTAGTAAATGTCTGAGGCCAGATTTGAACTGAGGAAGATGAATCTTCCTGACTTCAGGCCTGGCATTCTATCCACTGCACCACCTAGCTGCCCCAGTAAATAAATATACAGTTCCAAATGCACTACATTCCTTTCAACATCTTTTCTCTCCCCACGAGTTACTATAGTTGTTTCCCTTTTGCTCATACATAATATGTGAATAGCTCCTGAGTTAGATAGGGAAGAAATGTTTCCATTAACTTATCATTTTATCCCTTTTTCAAGTCCCTGAACCCAGATATGGAGAGGAGGGATTGAATATGCGCAGACAAAATATCTATTCGGTACTTATTATATGCGAGGTACTGTGCCATATGTTGGGAATACAAATGCAAGCAAACAAGACAATGTCTAGTCTCAAGGGACAAACATTCTTATAGATGAAGATGAAACATAAAGGGGAGCTCGAAGTGGAGAAGTTCAGAAGTTAAAGTCCAGAGAATACGTTGAGCTTAGAAAAAAGTGTATATAACTAAGATCCTAATAAATTGGTGGTCCTATCTAGAGGATCACCAACCAGGACATCAAGACCAAGAGAAGAGGCATCACAAGTGGCCAAAGCTGTTGGTGAGATGGTAGAAAAGTCCAAATAGTGAGTTTCTCTGGGGGTATGGCCAAGGATCCTCAGGCCAGCAACTCAGCAACTTTATTTACTATATCTCCTTTGGCCCTATCTCAGGTCCTATCTGGGCAGCTAGGTGATGCAGTGGAGTGCCTGACCCTGGAGTCAGAAGGACCTGAGTTCAAATCCAGCCTCAGACACTTAATACTATGTTACCCTGGGCAAATCATTTACTGTTTGCTTCCGTTCTCATCCTATAAAATGAGCTAGAGAAGGAAATGGCAAGCACTCCAGTGTCTTTGCCAAAAAAACTCCAAATGGTGTCCCAGACAGTTGGATATGATTAAAAGAACTCAACAACAACAGTAGGAAGTAGACTTCCCTGTCTCTCTTTCTATTTCAACATTTTCACTTTAAAGTCAGCACTCTTAAGGAGACATCAGGATATGTTAACATATTTATGGTTAAATGAAAGAATTATGACTGAGTCAATTCAGTTAACCACCAACAAAAAAGAACTACCAAGTTAAATTTCTGTTTTAGGATAATCATCAGTGGAAAAGGTAGAAAATCAATGCAATATAGACTTGTCTGGTATGCAACCTAGACAGAGTTTTCATAGGTATGAGCCACCTTTCCCATTGGACACCTCATGGGGAAGAGATCCAAACTCCAAGGAGAGGGCACAGCTCTCATATATCCTCGCTCTGCATTTTAAAATAATACAGGAACACTCATAGGGGTCTAAAAATAGTGATTGGGTGAGTGATTCTACTGTGAAGGTGGGGGAAGCCTGAAATAAACCTTTGATGAAAGCTGAATCTATAAAAGATGTTATAATTAAAATCTGTCATATGTCCATTTGGAACCAGGACTTCCTTATGTTATGTTTTGCAGCCCTGCAGTGCCAGGCACAACGCGGATGCTCACTTGAGAAAGAATTAAAACGTGCAACCATTTTCCTAGCTGAGATTCAGTAATGTATAGAACCGCTAGAGAATTTTGTGGCTAATTCCATTGACACAATCTGCTTAACCTTCAGTACTAGTCTCATAGCCTTATTCTAGGAAGACTTCCACCTAAATTGTCCTTGATCAGAGTCACTATTGCTAATTAGCATGCCAAACTTCCTAATGAGCACAGTTTCTCCAACCCCCAAAAAAGATAACAAATCTTGAAGGTGTACTTTTCCTTTCTTGGTCCCTTAAATCCTTCCTTACCCCTTCCCCTTCCCAAGACATTTTGCCTATGGAGATAACATATCTACATAGTCCATACTGGGGCAAAGCTGGGGTGAAGCTTGACCATTATCTCATGATTACTGCTACTGCTTCTGTGCACGGATTCTTTAATGAATGAGAAATTTCTTTAGGAATTTTTATTTATCCTTAGAGACCTCTGAGTACTGACAAGAGATTCCTCATTTGTACAAGGTAATACCCTAGTCAGATCAAAAAATCTAAGAGGGACCAGATGGAACTTCTCCATGGATAGTCTTAAATATAGATAAAGTAGGCATCTACCTGCATGTTCAATGTGTATTTCAAAGATACTAATGAAGTCCTCATGCCTACTTACTTCTCTCCTCTTATTCCATCTCCACTAGCTGTTTGCAATGTACTAAACATTTAATAAATGTATGAATCCTCTGTAGGCAAAATTGTGTGTTGAGGATAACACAAAGTATAGATGACATGTTTCTGTTTTTCAAGGACTACAATCCAGTGGTAGGATCAGATGCCAACTCACCTATGATAAACAATATTAGGTAACAAGAGCATTGGGGGCTGTCCTTTTGGGGGAGGAGGAAGATCTGAACTTATTATTATATCTAATCTATTGTCACAAATTAGAGAATTACTGTCCTGCATTTCACAAGGTGTTTTTTGCCCTGCTGAACAGCTTAACAAGAAGGTGGCTATTGAACTTAAAATTTCCAAGTATAAGACTTTATATTTATACCTACTAAATTTCATCTTTTAAGATTTGGAGCAATATTCTATCCTGTCAAGATCTTTGTTAAGCTCAACTCTATTATCCAATGTGTTATGTATCCTTCCTAGATTTGCACCATCTGTACTTTTAATAAGCATGCCATCTACTCCTTTATCCAAGTCACTGAAAAATGTATCAACCAGCACAGGTATGAACAAAGATCCCTAGTGCACTCCACTGGAGACCTTTCAAAGTGATACTGAACTGTTAGTGACTACTTGTTGGGTCTGTCTATTCAACCAGCTCTGTATTCATTTAAATATATACTATTCTGAGTCTAAGCCCACAAGATGCTTGTGGGAGGAGAACCTTCAAGGCAACACCTTGTTCCACTGAATCAAGTCTCCATTTTTAATCAATGAACAATAATAGTAGGTTTTAATACTCTCAGGTCACACTCTTTAGTCAATTGAATGGTCATGAAGACACAATTTGTTGCAGTACACTGCATGTGAAAATATGCTTGTTGTTTCTCTTTCATACAATATGCATGCAAAGTTCACTTTCATTAAATTTTTGTATATATGGGAAAGTAGGTATGTGGGTTGCAAACTACCTACATTTTTCCTGGTTGTTATCTTCCAGCAATAAAGTCTAAGATTTTCCTCCCATGCCTTTGGTATCCTCCTCTCTTTTAGACACCCCAAGAATCAGATCTCTCAATGCCTCTCAAAATGCACTGCCTTCAACATGAAATTCTGTCCTTCCCACCTTTTTTCTCTCCAGTCCTATTTCCACTTTCTCAAGCAGTGAATTCAGGACTATGATGCCAGGGTCTGAATGTGGTGGCTCCACTATTCTTGATGGTGAAAAGAGTTTCCCACAAACAGACGTTTTCCACCTTTTGTCTTTTTATTGTCATTCTTCCAGTTCTTTAGGTACCCCCAGGATGAATTTAGTAAGTTGGATCTATCAGCAAACTCCCTTTAAACCTATTTCTTCTCCTCCCTCCCTCACCACTTGCTATTTTTATGAAGCCATACTGGTCATAAGGTGGCCATCTCCAGTTATCCTGATCTATATCTTGCCACTGGACCCAGATGGCTCCGGATGAGAAAGTGAGGCTGGTGACTTTGCACAGCCCTCCCTCACTTAGATCCAATTCACTTGCAAGTCATGGCATCATCTTCCAGATGTCATGGTCCTCTTTGAGAATGAAGAACAAACAACAAATAGTCATACTCTTCTAAAACCCTTCTTTGTAAGATTGTACTAATGAGTCTGTTTTCTAAACCTTTGTTGCCCATGGCTGCCATGTCTCTCTTCTTGACAATGAATCAAAGGGTTTGTTGGATTTGGTAATAGATAGATTCTTTTGGTCTCCTCATTGTAGCAATTGGATTACATCTATTAAATTCCTTTAGTAAATGGTTATAACCAATTTCAATGTCCATTCTTCCATCCATTTCCCTTCATTCAATGTCAATAACTTATTTAAATAAATCATGTTGTAGTTTTTAATTGTACAACATAAACTTTACACTCTTTTATTCTTCTAGTTTTGTAGCCATTTTAATCTTTACTTGAATTAGTCAGTATTTGGACTATACATAGACAGCTTATTCTGGAATCATTCCCATGTCAGTAGTAAATTGTTTCTTATCTTTTCAAATATAAGCAATTTCATTTTTTTCTCTTGCTATTTGTTGCTCACCATGTCTAGCACCTCTTTATTTTTTTTCAAAGAAAGTATTCATTATACATAGGCATGATGTTTTTGGGCTAAAAGCTTTTGAGCCTCTTGTTTTTTACTCATGAGTCATATTTTCCAACTTTTTTTGCCATTTTTTTTACCCAACTTTGCATAAAATCACTATGTATCAAAGTATACTTTGATTTAATTTGTAATCTTGCTGAGTTCTTCATAAAATTTCTCTTTTACTCCATAGAACTATGAAACTAGAAGAGACTTTAAGGACATTGTAGTCCAACTCAATCACTTTAAAGAAGAGGGATTTCTTGAGGAAGCCAATTTAATTGAAACAACAGAGAATGAAAATCTAGTCACAGTGTGTGTGTGTGTGTGTGTGTGTGTGTGTATGTGTGTGTGTGTACACGTATTTGTGATATTTCTCTCCTGGAAAATTTCGTTCTCCATAATTTGTACATATGTTCCTCCCTTTTTACAGTAACAGAAAGACAAGATTGTTAGTTATTTTGTCTTTTGAGGAGTGATTGTAAATTCATAGCTGACAGGCACTTTTTCCCTCATAAGATATGACAGCATTAATATGTAGCATATAATGGCTCCAATTCCTCCTAGTCACTGATGATGTTTAACATGTAAACATTTAACAACCATCTTTTGGTGTGGGGGAATGTATGCTTGATGTACTTTTAAGTTTAATCCACATTATTAACATTTTCTCCATCACTTTCTTAAGATTGGACAGTCAACAAAACAATAAATCAAGCCTTGCTTTGTAACATTTGCTGTTTCTAAGGTATAAATGTCCACACTGGAAGTTTAACAATTAGCTCTCAAACTGTTACAAGTTGGCTCCAGCATACTCATATCCATATCCAGCTTCACTATTACTTCTGCAGTTTCCTGTATCCTTTTTGGAGTCATTCTGAAAATGAACTGTGGTGAACCTGAGTGGCTAGAGGAATTATTCTTTTTGCAAAAGGGACATAAGTCTGGTTAAAACAGAAAGTCTAGGAGAATCCTTAAGGAGGATTCTCTGGTATTCTTCTCTAGATGGCATAGTACTTACAACACTCACAATGGCAGGGGAGAAAAGAGAACAAAATGGTGATCTACGTGAAGCTTAGTTCTGACAGCCTTTCATTTCTCCTGTATCCCTTCACTTTTTGTTCCTGGTAACTCAGACATTTCTCAAATAACTTTCCTATGATCTATCTTCATAAGACCACAAACCAGCTTAATGTTTTGTCTCTAATAATTGGGGTAGCTGAGTAATCGAAAGCATTCCTTCTCTCAAGGCCATTTACCTAATAGACTTCAAGACTATCAAGAATGAATCTCTAATTGTTGATTTCAGGCATTCAGCCATGTCATTGGAGAAATTTTTTTTTTCAAATCAAACCCTATAGGCAGGTTCATATATTTTCTACCCTTATAATCATGGTACCCTAAAATAGAGTGAAAAGTCATAGAAATAGAGATTTGCCCAACCACATCATTTTGTGGATGAATAAACTGAGCCTCAGAGAAATAAAGGAAGAGGTGTTTAGTAGAGAAATAAATAGATAAATGAATGAATGACTATGTAGATGGCACTCTAAAGTTTATAAAACATTATATCTGAGCCCAAAACATTATATCTTCTTTCAGGAGCACAGAGGCAGAAATATTATTGGAATGGTGCTGACAATGTGCCTACAAGTTTTTATTTTACAGATTCTCTTTTTTACTACTCTCTCCTACTTTTGTTTTTTCCAACAAAGAGTTAGTACATATTAGATAGAGAACTGATGGAATGCATTGACCTCTGAGTCAGGAAGACTTAGATTCCTACCTCTGTTTCAGGCTGGCTGCTTGACCCTGGACAAGTCTCTTAACCTCCCAGTGCCCTAGCCAACTCTCTAAATCCATAGGTTACCCAGAGGGTACTGATTTGAATTTAATAGAGGAAGTTCCTCTCTGAAATCAGCCAGTAAAAATTTATTAAGCACCTAATAAATACCATGCACTTTTGTTAAGTGCTGCAATTACAAATATGAAAATGAAAGACAGTTCCTGCCCTCAAAGAGTTTACATTCTAATACAAAAAAAAACAACACACTCTCACAAAGAAGCTGAAAAGGGGCAAGGAGAGAGAAGGTATCCAGTAGGGGCATGATGGAGAAATTCAGAAAAGTTCAGTCTGGTGAAAAATAAGGAAATGGCTGGCCAGAGTACCCTCCTTCAATAGAGGTTTTGAGAAGCTCTCTGTTGCACCCTCTAAACAGAGGAGTGTCAGGGGTAAATGGTCCTGATGAGGAATGAGTTAATCACAGGTCTGGCTCAAAAAAAGGTGCTTTATTCACAACAGGCATTGTGGTAGATAATGAAATTATTACTGACTCCATTTTATCCACAATCTCACTTTGCTCTGTTTCTTTAAGTGTCTTCCGAGACAAACAACTATTAAGTGTCGGATCCAAGATTCAGACTCAGGTCCCACAATTCTAAAAACTAGTGCTTGTACCTTGCTGCCTTAAAAATCAGTCTCAAGTTTTCTTCTGCTGCTTTTTATGTCTTTCCAGCTCTCAGTTTTAATTAAATGGAAGGTCAGAGAGAGCTAAGCCATCTCCTTTGCTGATCATTCATGGAGTTCTTATCAGTAAAAAGCAAATTAAAGTATTTTATTCTATATAATCATCATCTCTTCAGATTGCTAGCCTTTTGTCTGACAATTGTTTAATTTAAACCATAAACAATCTGCATTTTACAGCGCCCTTGCAAGACATTCTCCATGTTTGTGGCACATGCTGTCTCTGATTGACATTATCACTACCACTCTTTGGTTTATTACCCTGTCGGTAAGCAGGAAATTCTGAAGCTGCCACGTCAAATGCCTGCTGCCTTTCCCAGAGCCTTCCCTGGCATTCTTATTTGGCAAGCAGCAAATTGTCCTTTTGTTATTGCACCATCTGATTGACATGCCTAATAAGAATAGACTCTATGGTAGCAAGGAAATGAAGGGCTATATCGCTTGTCATATTGCAGAAGCGCCCCAGAACGGCCTACCAGTCACTGCTAAACACTGTCATGTTTTGACAGAGGTGAAGAGTAACGGCAGGGTGAACTGTAACAGTAATGACGTGCACCATTCAAATAAACTCCCCTTAGTAACAACACCATCTTCTTTCAGGAGCACAGAGGCAGAAATATTATTGGAATGGTGCTGACAATGTGCCTACAAGTTTTTATTTTACAGATTCTCTTTTTTACTACTCTCTCCTACTTTTGTTTTTTCCAACAAAGAGTTAGTACATATTATACATAGCATAACTTTGGAATGTTAAAATAGCTATAACTTATCAAGTTGGGTTTTTTTTTGTTCTGCCTGGTCTGTGGGCCTAGGAGCAGACTATGTGTCTGAAGGCCAGTCCTAACTAATTTTAGAGACACTTATCACCAGGGGGATGACCAATAGGTGATGGATTTTTTATGCCCAGAGGAGCTCAGTAAGACTTTCTCCTAAGGTCTGACGAGGTTGAGATTTACATCAGTAGATGACAACAATGAAATAAAAGATCTTTTGAAATAATATTGAATGAAATATGTTCTTCTTTACCTAATCTAACTAATCTTGCATGACAGCCATGGAAACTAAAAACAAGTAGAAGGATTATACATGGCATGTCAAAGCCCAGGAGGAGGCTTTGGGGGGCCACATTTGTATGTGAAAGGGAGAGATTTAGAGCTAATTGTTTGAGGTAGTCCTTGCAGCACCTCCACTTGGCCTTTTTTGTTCTTGCTTACCTTGAGTAGTTTATTTGCCTTTGTACTTCCGAAAGATCTGGAAGGCTAGAAAGACATAGGGCACATTATACCCACAGAGACCTTTACAATTTGTTGTAATCTAAGTCCTAGAAATTGTTTGGAAGGGAACACAAGTTGAAAATCAAGATGTATTGGAATTAAAGGGGAATTTCTAACTTTAGGTCTGATAGGCTTTGGACAGAAACCTTGTTCTTCCTTAGCTGGAAGAAGTGAGTTCAAAAGATTGATTAAATACATCTAGGTTTGATGAACTATCTAGCTCATCAACACTCCAAATGAGTTTGTTCCTGGACACTAAGGCTATGGAGGGTAACACACCTCCCTTCTAATAGAGAAGAATCTAAATGAACACAGCTGAAGTTTGGTGAGTGAGGCCCTGCCCTTCTCACTAAAAATGCTGAAACAGCCTTTGCTCACTATAAGCTCAAAAAAAAACCCAAACCTAAAAAACACCAGAAGACAGCAAAGTCAATAGCTTCGTTCATGAGGAAGAGGTAGTTCCTCTGCTGACTAGTTCAACCAAGGCTTGGCAGTGGAAGTGAGAAGAGAAGAATGTGGGGAACAGCAGAGATTCATCAGTATGCCTAACATGACATGATGTCCACCGGGGGACAGGCCCAGTAGAGCATCCAAGACGCTGGGAGCCCTGCATTGTTGCAGGTGTGAACTGTCTCTCCACAAGTGCATAGTAGTCACACATGTCCTCTACACATATGCCCCTGTTCGTGCCCGATGCATGTCCATTCTTCCTGCTGATGGTGTCTGTGTCATAATAAACAAAATGAAAGTGTTCCATTAGCAGAAATTGTGACATTTTAAAATTATTCCTGGAATATTGAAACTTCTAATAAAAGTTCCAGGAAGTCCACAGGCTTCTGGGTAGCATATATGAATTTAAGGGAACAACTCTCAGAGTAACTCTTTCAAAAACATAATACTAGGGAAACGTAGGAATCTTGTCTCCCTGAGTCTTCCAATTAACAAAGCAAGTGCTCTCTTTCATTTAGATTGAGGACAAATACTGTGGATTCCATAGAAGAAAATCCCAAGAGATGCCTGTCCAGGAAAGATAACAGATAGCTTCACTGTCTGGTAATAACATATCTTTCCAGATTTATTTCACATCATTTTTTCTACCTACTTTATGTATCAAATATGTAATTGCTTCTCCTTGAACTTTTTTTTTAGTACTTTAATACTTCCAATGGATCTTTAATCTCATTTAGAATTCACCCCTCAATCTTCTCCTTCTCCCTCTAATTTTCAAATTCTCCAATCTACTATTGGTTCCTTACTGTCTTAGAACATGTCTAAGTCTCCCTTACTCTTAAAAACAAGAATAAATTTAAATTTAAAAAATACAAAATCTCTTCAGTAGAACCTACAATTTCCTTAAGTTATCACCCTATATTTCTCCTCCCTTTCTTAGCCAAATTCCTACAAAAAAGTTATCTATGCTCATTGCCTCTACTTCCCTCTCTTGTCGCTCATTCCCCAACCCTTTAAAATATGGCTTCTGAACTCACCATTTGACCGAACCTGCTTTCTAACATTACCAACAATACGTTTTTTAAGTCCTCATCCTTCTTAACTTCTTTTTAATATTTGATACCATTGACCATCCTCTCTTTTGGATACTCTCCTTTTTTGGATTTTCATGACACTATTCTCTCTTGGTTCTCACCCTATATATATTTTCACTCTTTGTCTTGGAGATATCTCAAATTCAGCGTGTTCAAACTAGAACACACTATCCTTTACTCAAGACCAACCTTCTTCTAAACTTCCTTATTTCTGTTGAAAGAATCTTCTAGCTTCCCAGGTTTATAACCTCAGCCCTATCCTTGATACTTCAATCTCCCTCACCTCATATATCCAGTTGGTTACCAAATCTGACCTTTTCTATTTTCAAAATATCTCTTTCATCTGACCCCTTCTTTTTACTCACATAGCCACCACCTTAGGTTGTGTCCGCATTGCCTCTTTCTTAGACCATTTCCTCCTGCCTCAAGTTAACCTTCTTTCTAATCTTTCTATTATATAACTGCCTAAGTAATCAGGAAAGGACTATGCAGAAGGTGGGATTTGAGCTGAATCTTGAAGGAAGCTAGGGAAGCCAGGAGAGGGAGGCAAAGAAGAGCATTCCAGAGCAAAAAAGGAGCAGAGTCAAGAGGCTGAGCGTCAGGATGTATTCTTTGTATATTTAGTTCATATATCTTTACATAAGTTTTTCTTATTTACTCTAATAGAATGTAGGCTCCTTGAGAGTAGAGACTATTTAAATTTTTGTATTTGTATAGACAATGCTTAACACAGTGCCTGGCATATAGTGAGCGCTCAATAAATCCTTATTGATTGATTGGCCCATATATTCCTTCCAGTAGTATAAATCACAACTCATACATGGTTTTGATTATTAATATTAAAGAAAATATAAAACAGGGAAGATACCTGTTACCCAAAGGTTTTCTATTATCATGGAGGATTTCCATTGAAAAGTGAAAATTCAGAAATGATTCTCTATGGATAGAGAGGTTCTCCACACACTCTGGTTTGAATATGACATTGTACTGAGAGCCTAAATTATAGAATGATGCTGAGCCTCCTAAATGATATCTGCAATCACTCAAATATATTTAGGCCCCAAATGCCTATTTTCCAGGCATGGAATTTAATAGGCAACCCATTGGCCCATAAATACAATACTTTGTTTAGACAATGAAAATTAGCAAGGGCCAAAACTTAACAAGAGGAGAGTTTGAATTGCAGAATCATAGAATTTGAACATTGGAAGGGCTCTCAGTGGTCATCTAGTCCAAATGGCAAACAAATGCCTTACAATTAGCCATCCTCTGCTAAAATAACTCCAAGGACAGGGAACTTACTGACACTAAAAGAGTTCATTCCACTTTTGAATTGCTTATTATTGGAAAGTTTTCCTAATCATCAAACATCATCCTAGGTCCATCAAAACTAAAGTGATCAAAATGACCTAAATCAAAGAAATTTGCGATTTCAATCCTACTTCTACCCTCTGTGAACAAACAGACATTCAATCTCTCTTCCACATGACAGCCTTTCAAATACACATTTAAATAACACACAGCTATCATGTCTCTTCATTTCCGGGAACACAGCAGATATCATGATAACTGTCTCCTCTTACTTCCAGAGAAGATAAAAATAGTTTTATCTTCCCTAAGCTAAACATTCCCAATTCTTTAAACTAATCTTCTTATGACATGGACTAATGGCCCTTCACCATCCCTGTCATCCCTTCTTATGATGTTCTCTAGTTTATTAGTGTCTTTCTTGAAAATAATAATTGTTGGAAAACAATCCCATGGAAAACAGATGCCAATTGTTTTGTATTGTAAATAATGCATTGTTTGTCGAGTGGCAAAATGGTCTAACCATTTTGAGATACAATTTGGAACTATCACCCCTCCCCCCAAGTCATTAAACTACATACCCTTTGACTCAGTGTTACCACCAAAGAGGAATAGGACCCATATATACAAGAATATTTATATCACCTTATTTTGTTATAGGAAATAACTAGAAGCTAAGGGAATACCTATTAATTGGAGAATGGCTGAACAAATTATGGTATAGAAACGTAATGGGATATTATTGTGCCATAAAATATAATGAAAGGGATGGAAATTTGTACAGACTGACTCATAGTGAAATAAGCAGAACCAAGAAAACAACTGGTTCATTAACAACAACATTTTAAAAACAATGTTGAAAGACTTAAGAACTCTGATCAGTGTGATAACCAATCACAATTTCAGAGAACTGATAAAGATGAATGCTATCCACCCCCTGATATGAAGGTCAAGGATTCAAGGTAAGGAATGAAACATATACTTTTGGACATAGCTAATGTGGGAATTTTTTTTGCTTGACTATTCATATTTATTATAAAGGTTTTGTTTTTCTTTTTCTTTTTTCCAAAGGTGGGAGAGGAACTGGGAATAGGAGGAAGAAAGAGATTAGGAATTAGGTTGCTAAGAAAAGAAAAAAAGAAAGGAAAGTGACTGAAGCATTTTTTTGGTGAAGCAATTGGGGTTAAGTGACCTGCCCAGAGTCACACAGCTAGTAAGTGTTATGTACCTGAGGCTGGATTTGAACTCAGATCCTCTTGACTCCAGGGTCGGTGCTCTATCCGCTGCATCAGTTATCTGCCCCTGAAGCATTTTTTTTTAAATGCACAGAAAAAAGCAGGTAAGGAATTACAGGCAAGCTGGACAATTCTGAAAGTGTTAATGTGAATTTATCACACACTTTAAAAGAAAGTTAAGTTGTACATAATAGAGATTTGAAGTTTCATGTACATTCTTCTTTTTGTTGTTATTGTTCTACTATGTATATGGAAGGGCTAATTTTAGTTGATTTTTGTGAAGCTTAGAATTAAAGAAAAGAAAAGAAAAAAAGTCCTTCTTGAACCATGATGCCCTGAAGTGAAAACAATCTTTTAGGTGAGGTCTGAGGTCTGAGAACAGAGTACAATGGGACTATGACCTCCCTATTTCTAGAAATTTAGTGCTGTCCAAGACTGCATTTAGCTTTTTGGCTTCCATCTCACACTTTTGAATCATATTCAGCTTACTTAATATAGCCTCACTAAAAACTCCCCTATCCCAATAATTTTCAAAATAACTGCTGTCTACCCACACCTTCTTCGCTTTACACTTATTGAAGCTGATATTTTTTGTACCTAAATGCAAGATTTTACATTTAATCCTATCAAATTTTATTTTATTATATTTAGCCTGATGGCCTAGCCTGACATTCACCGTGATAGCTAGATCCCAGTTTTGAGTCCTTTTCAAATCTGATGAGTATATCATCCACACCTTTATCTAAGTCATTGACAGAAATGTTAACTAGCAGGAAGCTGGATCAGTTGATCTCTAAGGTTTCTTTTAGCTCCAACATTATATTCTAATGAGTTCACTGATGTGGTAAGATTTTAAACACTTCTAAGTGAACAAGTCACAAAGAAAAACAGCTAAATTTCAGTGACTACATTCTCTCAGATGCCATGAAATGGTAAGAATCAAGACTTGAGTTTGAATCTTCATTCAAAATAACATTAAAAAGCCCACTGCCTTCCCCTTACTCCACCAATCCACCTCCAATACCTCCAAGAAGTCATACCAAACTTTAGAGAAGGGATGGATGTCTCTTTTTGAGAATTCTCAGGTACTGAGATCAAATGTATGTATCATGAGACACAACCCCTTGCAGGGCAGATCTCAGGAAGCCGAGGATCTGCAGCGGTTGCAATGTCAGGGACCTGATTAATGCTCCACTATTGGGACTCTTACCTTAGAGGAAGAATAAGGCAACAGAAATCCCTGACTGAAGGCATCCCACTCCTCCTTTGCCCAGACCAAGGCCTTCAGAGGTAGATAGATATGGATTCAAGGTAAGCAGTAGGTCAACAAATATTGACAGAGATAGATAGATAGTTGAATAACTAGAGAAGGAGATATATAGATGAATAGACAGACAGACAGATAAACAGACTGATAGATAGATAAGTGCTTAAAATATGACAGACATAGTGCTAAGCACTGGGAATACAAAAACAATCCAGTAAGACAATATCTGTTCTCAAAGAGCTTCCATTCTAATCAGGAAGACAATATGCATAGGGATTTCTGGAAAGTAGGAAGGGGTATCACACTCTATGGCACGTCACAAAGTGGGCCAGGAGCCATTGTGGACATCCAGGCCCCTACAAGATAAGACTAACCTATCAGAGCTAAGGGACCCAGTGATATGTGTTAGGCACTGTACTATATGCTGGGAATAAAAAAATGGCAAAAAAAAACCCCAAAAAAACCACACATTGTTCTCACCCTCCAGGACCTCATATTCTAATGGACGGAAGAAGACACAGTCTTACTTCCCATCAAAAAAGACCTACCTAGATTCATGAGGTCTAATAAAATATAGATGGACTGCCCTGTTTTATGGTTGCTGAACTGCCCTGTTAAAAAGCTGTTCAGTCAGGTCTACTAAAATGGTTGTTTTGAAAATGTGCATTTGTTCCAATAGGACTGGTGTTTGTTTATGCATATTTTCCTCCTTAATAAACAGGGAGAAAACATAGAAAACTGCACCACTTCACAATTACTCACAAGCCGCCACCCTTCTGATACCCAGTTCAACTAGCAAACTTTAGACCTTTTTCAAAGAAAAGTGGCATACGAATTAAATATCTTCTAGTGCAGTAGGTACTGTGGACTGAGGAGGGCTGGTTCATTCCTAACTCTTCCCTGACCTTGCACCATGGCTTGGTCCCCAGGCTGGAGTTGCAGCCCACTCAAGCTCTGCCCTTTCCCTCCCCCCTCTACAACACCCTCCCCCCCGGTGACTAGACTTTGCAGGACTGAGTGGGAACCAGAGTACAGGTTGAGCAGCAGCCTGAAATCTCATACACCTCCAGTATTTATTATAATATTTATGTATTTCTTCACCATTGAACATATATAAAACTGTCTACCATTTTTATTAGGTTCTTATCTCTTTTTTATGCCCTGCTGATGAAATTTTTGAATATTGTTCCCCTAACCCCATTTTCCTGAATAAACCTGTGTTTTATTGATGACTTTGCACAGAAGAATGATTTTTAGGAATGCGTAGGTCAATTATAGCAGAGTTAACTGTACTTTGAATTGACTATCTATCAGTATGACAGAAGCAAGCCCAGATGTTGTGCCAACCTTAAATTCTGCCCCTTCTGATTCTTTAAGTTGTCCTGGTCACTGCTTTATTAGCTTAGTTTCTCCTCTGTAAATCCTCAGCAAACTGCTTATTCCAGTGGTGTTTTCACTATCTAAATACCTGCCCATGATTACTAAGTTCCAATACCTCCTACTCCAGAAATCCATCCCCCCTTCTCTTCCAGTTCTTATACCCATCTACCCAACTAAGCCCTAATGCAATCCCAATTAGACCCTAGGCCATGGCCATGACTACATTTTTGCTCTTCCCACAGTCAAAGAAAAGAGGTGGTGGTGGGGTGAGACCTTCTTTTCTCTCTGGCACCATTTCATTGCTATATCTATTCATAACACATTGAGAACAAATGAGTGACTTAGAATTTGTACCATGTTACTGGGTACATGAAGATCTCGAGCTTGCATCTGTGAGTATTTTCTACCCTGAACATCAATAACTACTTACCGAGTGCCCACAGGGTGCATGACTACATATTAAACCCATGGAGCATTATGTGACTTGTCCTAGGTAACCTTCTGTCATCCTGGATCCAGACTATAAAAACCATAAGGATTGAAGAAAAAATCAGTATAAACTAACCAAGACAGTAATGTCTTCTATTCCAGGCTCTTTATGGAGCCACATTGAGTAATCAAAGGACCAGAGATTGTGTTGACTCTAGGCAGGGCTTAAAATCATAGAATTCTACTGTCAGAAGGGTCCTCTGAAAACTATCACCTCCTTTTCTTTGGACATTATACTTCTATTAATGAAGACCAAAGCTGAACTTAATTTTTGGAGTGCTACATTATAAGGCTGGCACAGTTCAAAGACGCAGTCCACAAAAGCTCCCAGGCATCTTTTTCACATAAACTGTCCTCTTGCCATGATTTCCACATTTTATACTTGTTCATCTGAATTTCTTTAGTCAATGCAGGGATTAACATGTATTTGTGTTAAGTGCAAATGCCTTGAACATAGTATGTATTAATAAATGTTTGTGAATTGAATAGATTTCTATTCAGTTTCATCTTATTAGATTCAGTGCATTCTTTCAATGTGTCGAAATTATTTTGGATCCCAGTTTTGTCATACAAACTATTCCTTATTGAGCTCAGCTTCATGTCATCAACAAATCTGATAAACATGTCATCATTGCTTAGTTCATACTTTAAAAAATTTTTTAACAAAATAAGGTCAAGGGTAGAGCCTTGTGGAAATCCACTAGAGACTTATCTTCAGATTGACATTGACATATTATTCTATTCATTTTTGTGTCTAGTCATTCAATCAAATTTGAGTCCAACTAACTGTACTATAATCTCAACCTAACGTCTCTACTTTACCCACAATAATAGGGGAAGTAAACGTCAAATGTTTTGCTAAGTCCATATCTACCATGTATCATGTATTCCCCTGATCTGCTTATCTACTAACCATGCTCCCCTAGAAGGCTGGGACATATTGGATGACTTGCTCTTAATGAATTCATGCTGGTTCAGAATAATCATCACCTCCCATTCTGACCTTTCGAAGTGCTTACAAGCCATTCGTTTAAAAGTATTTTTTTTCTCAGAATTTATTTCAAGCTCACTAACTGTAGTAAGAGGCTGGTTCAGAAATCACTGCTAGCTCTCTAACCTGTCATTTCCTGTCTCTTAATCCAGTCATTTCCTTGTGATACTGTTCAGGACTCTAGCACCTGGAGAAAGAAGTGCTCATAACCAGTGGGGTGTTGGAGCTGATCCATATAGGCTCATGAAAGCCAATTGTTAAATTGTCAGCATGAGCATTCTGGAATCAGCAAATGACACAAATAAGGGCTTGATTTATTGTTTTGCTGATTGCCTAGACTTGAGAAAGTGATGGAGAACAAGCTAATAATGCATTTTAAACAAAAGTGTGTCATGCACACGTTTTTCCCCAGAGAGTTGATTGTTGAATAGTTACTAGCAAACCCTATCTTATAACCCACTGGTGTCTTCTGAGTAGGCTACAAACCTTTGACATTTCTCATTTCTTGATTCTGAATTGTATTTTCAGATTTTTTTGCTGTGACCATTTAGCACTAAAGATATTTTAAATTTAACTTGTCCAGAACTAAACTCTTTATTATCTTTCCTCCAGAAATTCTCCCCTCTTCCTAATTTCTCTATTATTGTAGAAGGTACATCCTCCCAGACACCCAGATTCACAAACTAGTTGTCCTCATCTCCTCATCCTCTCCTTTCTCCCAGATAAAATCTGTTCTCATCTTATCATAACATTTCTTGTATGTGCCTCTTCTGTCACTGTTACAACCCTGGTGTAGCCCCTCTTCACTTCATGACTGGGATCCTAGTTGTAGTATAGCCTACTAGTTGGTCTCATTACCTGGGTTCTCTCTTTGTTCCAACCTCCATTGAGCTAATAAAGTGATCTGCCTAAAGCACAACTCTGACAATATTACCACCACCACTTTCTGAATAAACCAATAAAATCCAGTGGCTCCCTACAACCGGAAGGATTAAATATAGAATTCTCTGTTTGTCTTTTAAAATCCCCCAATACCTGGCCCTTCCAGCCTTTTTTTCAGGTTTCTTATACTGCACTTTATTCTCCTGCATGTGCTCTGAGGTTCAATGGCACTAACCTCCCTGCTTTCCTTTGTACAAGCCACTCCATCTTTTGACTCTGTGCATATCTACTGGTTATCCCTTATGTCTGAGATACTCTTCCACCTCATCTCTGACTCCTGGCTTAACTGACTTTCTTTAAGTCTCAGGTAACATTCAACATTCTGCATGAATTCTTTCCCAGTCCCTCTTAATACTCATGCCTTCCTTCTGAGATTATCTCCAATTTAACCAGCATATATTTTATTTGAACTTAGTTGTTTGCAGGTTGTATCCCCTGTTAGAATGTGAGCTCCTTTAATTCAGACTGTTTTCATCTTTCTTTGTATCTCTAGTGCCTGGCATATAGTAGGCACTTAATAAATGCTTGCTGACTTGACTTAATTAAATAGATTTTCTCCCTTATTTACTTTGCTTCTCCTATTAATCCTTTTAATTCTTTCCTTTCTCTATTATTTCATAACCTCTTTTTCCCCTCCACCCTCAAAATCTTGAGAGGAGAGCACAAAAAAATAATAAAGATGTGCCATAAACTCACCTTTTCCCCTTACTTGTTATTCTATTTCTCTGAATGTCAGATGAATTGGGAGGAAAATCAGAGGAAGTGTGGACTAAATAAGGTAGTGCAGTAAAGTAGAATGACTGTTGGATCTGGGGTCAGACAACTTGAGTATGAATCCCAGCTCTGACATTTATCACCTGTGTGACTTTGTGCAAATCAATTAACCTTATTTTATCTTCAAGGGAGATCTGTAGGACTGAGTATATGTAAAGCTTAGTAAGGAAAGATCATAGGAACAAATGGGAAATGGAAGTAAAGAAAGCCAGAATACTTCTGGCACATTTCCTCAGAAGATAAAAAAGCACATTTGGAGCCCATTGAACATTTCACAAGACTTTCTTTTGTTAAATAGATTTTTTTTTTTTTAAAGAATAAGGCTTAGTTTCCCCAGGCTCTGTGGCATAGCTATCTTTGGAGATTTTCAATCTTTTCTTCTGGATACCTCTTTGTTTTGTTTTGTTTTCAGAAGTTGTAGCTTTGTAGTAAACAAGCTTCACTATAGATTACTTTTTTTTCTATAAGAAATTGCCTTTAATGTTGGCCATCAAATAGGTAAGGTGCTAGAAGAAGCTAAAAAGCTCACATAAATTGGAAGGGAAAAAAATCAGAGGATGTAATCATTTCCTTCATTTTTGGAAAGACCCCAAAGGGGTCCAAGTTTAAACTTAATGGCCATCTATTATTACAAGCACTATAGAAAAGGAATGAGTTTCTACTGAATTCTATCACTTCTCTGATATGCTTCATTTTTTGAAATCCTGTATGGAATAGAGTGGATATTCTCAACTTAACAATACATATTTCTCAGTACTAGGCACCTCATAAACACATATTTGTTAGTCAATTAACAATATTAGAGAAAGGAGGCCAATGTGTTGATATCAAAAAGCAATAGGTTATGCCAAAAAGATTTATCTTTGGATTTGGAAGGTGGAAAGGTAGACCCACAGACACACTAATTCTGACACACATGCATAATTGGGCATCGTCCCATTAATTCCTTCCATGTCTAATTCTGACTACCTTATAGTTTGGCTAAGGCAAGTCCTCACTGGCATAATATTGGCATGGCTACAGCATGGAGGAGACTTTGCTGATAATGAGAGCTTCTTAAAGTTTTCACAAGCAGAACTGGAGAAGAATGAACAGAGCTTAATAAGGGGAGAATATTGGTTATCTTCAGGCAGTGTTCCTTCACCTTGGGTCATTGAACTGGATTTAAAAATTATTTTGAAAACAGAATTTCAATGTAATCCGTAATTCTACGTATTTTACTTTATTCATTTAGAGACATTCTGAGAAAGAATCCACTGGCTTCACCAGACTGCAAAAGGGATCCATGACACAAAGAGATTAAGAACCTTGGTCTTAAGGGAAAAGGAGAAATCAGATTATTTCCTTAATGTTTCATTTCAAAATTGTAGTATCTGGTCTTTTGAGCATAGGGGACCTTTTATAACATCAAAAAATTTCATGACCCCCCCATATGATAGTAGTTTTAAAGTTAATACCCATAAATTAATGAAAAACACAATGACAAGAAAGTACAATGAATTCATTTTAAAACGAATTTGTATTTTATAAACTACAATAACACCTAGCTATAGCACTTGGGGATCTTCATCACATAACGAATCATTATAGTTGACACTGACATGAATGCTTAAAGGTTTGCAAAGTGTAGTATATAATAATTATGTCTATATTATAATATATTATCCTATTTGATCCTCGTAACAATGAGGTAGATGCTATTATTAGCCTCATTTTACTCACAAAAACTCTGCAACTGAGGGAGTTTAAATACCTTACCCAGGATCACATAGCTGGTAAGTGTTGAAGGCAGAATTATAATTCAGATTCTTTTAAATTTTTTTAACTATTAAGCTCTAAAACCACTAATATTTAAGGGAGAAATAGATAAAATTCTAGCCTGGAACCTCCCTTTGAGGACAGCAGAGGTCCTAACTTCCTACTTCCCATCCTGGCAGAAATGAAAGTCTCCCTTGAAGAAGGGTCGGGGCAGAAGAGGCTAGAGGCATCTATTCTGCCTCCCTTTGAGCTCCGCAATGACACCCCAATTCTCAGGAGAGAGGACAACACCCTGCTACATGTAAGGGGACAAGTCTTGCCACAAGTGGGTCTCTTTACATGTGGAGCCTTCTCATTTTGCACAGATATCTACAAATGTTGTATGATAGATAGATAGAATGTGTATGTATATATACATATGTTATAACAACTACAAAACAATCCTAGCTTTTGAGCTGTAATATAGCCAACATAAGACCTCACTGTTTCTCTCATACTTGAATTTGAAAAAAAAATGATATATGTGAGATTTATTTATTCTATAGAAATTCTATTTATTTGTAGATTTAATGATTCTGTTCAAAACCTCCATGACACCTAAGGATACACAATTTAAGGTTGTGAAAAAGTGGGGACATGACTCTAGGGTTCCTTTTTCTTCACAGCCTTATTTTCCTAGCTCTTAAGTTGTCTCATAGTAGTAAGTTAAAATGTTCAGACAAATCTTTGAACAGAAATAATCTGACTCCTAGTGACCTGCAAGAAGTAAATCATCTTCTTGAGTGTTTACTTAGAATATTTAATATAAAAAAACATTTGTTATATGTCTTATAAACCTGCATATAATGTAAATTGTATATATATAAGAACTTAAAATGTCAGTTAGTTATAATAGGAAGTATATTATATTAATATAATTATTTATCTGGTTCTGTGCCTTAGAGATATGGTGAAGAGTCTGATGGAAGTTCCCTGGAGTTCTTCTGTCACTACTCCAAGGAAGCCATAGTTTCTTAGTTGAAGTTGTCATATTTTCTATAGTTACTTTAAAAAAGCCTAATGTTCAATTTCTGTTATGATCCTTATTCTAAAGAATATTGTATTTAAGTCTTATGCAAGTTGAAGTCATTTATAGGTACAAATTCTTCAAATAGATTAGTTAATTAAAAATTAATTACCATCAGGAAAATAACAGTCTACTTTTCTTATGTTTGATTTATCTATTATCGATTCTTTTCCATTTAGTCATGCTTTTTATATTGTTAAACATCCTTCTTTTCAGCAAGGAATGACTGTATCTTCTTTTACCATTCTTTTACAGTTTAAACTACCATGTCACAGTTTAAATTGTACCTTTATCAACAATTTAGAGCAAATTAAAATACTATATTAGTTCAAATATAAGTCTTTTTGGAATATGAACTCTCTCATGCTATAATGGATCTGTGACCTCATTGATGTGGGCTTCCTCTACAGAGATCACTACATATTCATGCCAACCTAACGTGTTGGACTCTTGTCCGTGTCCTCTAAAAATACAGCATACATGGCCTTTCCACTGTGTTTCCTCTAGCACATTGCAAGTGTGCCAATGAAGCATGTCAATAATCTTATTAGTTATCTCTCACTCTCAGTACATGACACCATCCTATCTTCTTTTCCAGTTAACCATCTCTTTGATTACACCCTTTGTACTTGTTCTCCTGTATAATTCATCATTTGTAATAGGTTGCAACCTACCACGTGCAGAGTCTCCATTGCTCTTTGGATGATCTTGCACTTCAATTATTCCAAGACTGTAAGATTCCATTACTCTCAGGCATATAATGGCATGGAAAGAACATTGGTGGTTTGGGGTTTTTTTTGTTTTTTTGTTTTTTGTTGTTTTTTTTTTTTTTTTGTAAAGATGAACCTTTATTTCATGGAGAAGCTTGGGGTCATTTAAAAAACTGAATGATTTCCCAAAGGCAATCTAGGTAATTTCTTCCTCTTGTTCAGTATGGTCCCAGGTCACTGTCTATTTGGTTTGTCTGTTCTAGATATATGTATATAAATGAATGAACTCTATAAGCTGTCCATCCAACTGTATATTGTATTGTGAACAATAGGCATTGCTCCAATACTTTAAAAAAATAATTATAGATCTCATTTAGGAGACTGCAGTGTTTAGTAGTTCCAAGCAGTCAGCATGATGCCATCTACAAATTTTGTTGTTGTTATTTGGTTGTTTCAATCCCGTCTAAATCTTCATGACCCCATTTGGAGTTTTCTTGGCAAAGGTACTGAGTGCTTTGCCATTTCCTTCTCCAGCTCATTTTACAGATGAAGAAATTGAGACCAACAGGGTTAAGTGACTTGCCTAGGGTTACAAGCTAGTAAGTGTCTGAGGCCAGATTTGAACTTAGAAAGATGAGTCTTTCTGACTTCAGGTCAAGTACTCCATCCGCTGTGCCACCTAGATGCCCAGTGGCAACTTGATGCATCTAGAAAACTTTACCATGTATTGGGAATTCTTCTTCCATTTGGACTTTTTATTGAATAGTTTTGAGATGATAGGAAATAGTTTTAGCAAGCATATGCCTCCCTGTTTCATGCTTCACCTTATATCAATAATAAAAGATTATTAAGTGAACTTATCTCTGCTGCTATACCTTGCAGAGAATCTTGTATGCTTTTGATATATTCCCAGAAGACACTCTATTGAAAAGGATGATTTAAGGAGGTTGTTTGCTCTACTGCTCTATTATAGTGAACAAATATTAAGAATAGTGAGAAAGAGAGGCAGAAACAAACAAAGAGATGGAGAGAGACAGAGATGGGACAGCAGGCATATGGGTTTACAGGTAATAATATTCTCTTGATCATCTTTTTTGGGGGAAATGATGTTCAAATTTTTTCTACTCTAGTTTTTCCCTTTTTTCAATAACTTGAGAATTTATTTCTTTTTAAAAAATAATTAATTAATTAATTTTTGGTTTTCAACATTCACTTCCATAAGATTTTGAGTTTTAAATTTTCTCTCCTTCCCTCTCCTCTACCCCCCTGAGAATTTATTTCTTAATGTTTCCAATGTGGATTTCTTCTTTATATACCTGGTCTAGTCTGTCTACTTTTCCTATATGTATTTTAAAGCACCATTTCTATTTCTTTATCAGCACATCTGGGATTGTGATGTTAAGAGTTCAATTGTGGATAGAGGACCGGCCCTGAAGTCAGGAGGACCTGAGTTCAAATCTGGCCTCAGACCAAACACTTGACACTTACTAGCTGTGTGACCCTGGGCAAGTCACTTAACCCCAATTGCCTAAAAAACAAAACAAAAGAGTTCAATTGTGGTCATTCTGCTACACTTGAATGGTAAAAACTTATTCTTAAATTTTTTATAGATTTTTTTTCATTTTTCTCTGTGGTCCTGGCTTATCCTAAATGCCTTTTGAATTACTTGCTTAAGTTAAGCTCTCTCATAAATCATTCCTTAAGCTTGTATTTCTGCCCATGTTTTCTTGATGAATTATGAAGCAATATTGTGTATAAAATTCCTCCATCCTTCTCTGTAAGATTTTTAAAATGAGCTTATATCCTACACCAGTGGTGCCTTTGATTGCCATGTTTCTCCACTTAGCAAGGATATCAATTATTTGATGAATGAGGCAGTTTATGGAATCTTATGCTGTCTTCCCTATGTCAGCTGATTTGTGCCAGTTAAAAAGAAATTGTTTTAAGATCACTTATGTCTGTTCCTCCTTTTTTTTTTGGCACCGACAGCTTGTTTAAATAGGTTAGGTTAAAGTTGTTTTAACTGCATGTCACATTTTTTTGCCTTTTATTCTTTCTTTAAGTGCTTTAAACTTTTAATATTTGTTCTAATGGCAGTGGTGTAACTGTATACAGAAAGTAGATCATAAGATAATTTTCAAATCAGTAATATTAGTCATTTCCTCTCTATTAAAATATAATGCTTTTAATTTTTTATATTTTTAATTAGTACTGAACACATCTAGTAATGCTTGATTCTTTTATCTAAAAAATAATTCATTTTTTTATGCCTTTGGTCTCTCCTTTTTCTTAATCATAAATCATTTTTTTAAAAACATTTTTCACTGTTCTTCTCTAGGCATACCTTTGCATTGAAGTCACTGAGTATGAAAGTATGCATTGATTTAATTTAGAGGAGCTTATCAAGTTCATAGCAGAATCCTTCTATTTCCTCAACCTTTGCAACAGACTGTTGATGCACAAGCTACAATTCTTTTCATGGTGGTATTTTTGCAAATGATTTTCATAATAGTGTGACTTAATGGAAAAATAGCTGGTCATGGAGCTAGAGAGATCTAATTTCAAGTTCTACCTCTAATGCATAGACCTCTAATGTATGACTCTGGGCAAGGATTTAACTTCAGATTGCTCTAAATCACTCTTTAAAAGTTTAAGTTTCAGAGAGGGTTCCAACCTTCATTAAAGGAGGTAATTTCCTCACCTGGGACAAATGAAAACATAGGTCTAGCCTCTATCTGTATCCTGCTTGTGATAGGGCAACACAAGACGACCAAATGTCTCAAGATAATGTTTCTTGATTGTAAGCTCCTTGAGAGCAGGGACTGTCTTTTGTCTCTTTTTGTATCTCTAGTACTTAGCACACTGCCTGGAATATAGGAGATGCTTAATTGATTTTGTTTATTAATGTTTTGATTGATTGGATTTTTATTGATTGGATTCACAATAAAAGCAGCTTCTCCAACTTTTTTTTTTTTGCATCTCCAAAGAGTAAACCTATGAGCCATCCTTTTATTTAGCCAAGACTTTCCTTTATCTCTTGGTTTCACTTACACTGTAAGGATGAATATGATTTATTTCCTACAGTAATACATACTAAACCAAAAGTCACCAATGAGGATCTCACATTTAGAGAGAACCAAGAGATGAGGCAATGTTTATTGACAGTCTAAAATATCTAAGAAAGTCTTCATGATACGTAGGTCTGAGGCTTCTCTCTAGTTTTCAAACCTTTAACTCCTCTCTTTTCTTAGCATTCTTGCCATAACCCCTTCTTTTGCTTCTTGCATCCTACTGACACACCCTTTGAAATCCCATGGTCACCTCCATGTCAAGATGAAGCCAGAGAGTAATACTCTGTGGAGAATAAACTCTGCTTCTAAACTAAAAACTCTTCTAGAAGGAGGGAAAAAGAGAATGTAGTGAAAAGTAATTACCCCAAATTAACCTAAGAATCTATAGGTTGCTAGAGAACTTCCTCCCCAAGGCCAGTACCCATTTCCTCCCTCAAACTTACTGTGACTTAATCAATAAGCTCTTAAAAATTCTGAGGAACACTGATATGAAGTTAATTGGCCAAGATCACACAGCTGGTAAGTGTCAGAGGTAGCATGTGGACCCAAATCTTCCTGACTCTAAACCACACTACCTTTATGCAAATATACTGTACAAAATGTATTTATTGTTGAAGATTTTTTCCCCAAATAAAGATGTCTAATTTCTCATTATTATCATTGCTGTCTTCATCTGCATCACTTTCCCTGTCATTCTCTAAGAACTATACAATACAACACACTCAGCTTTTGGTTTCAGGAAAAAGTGTGCCTCTTATTCAGATAATATTCATATTCAGTAATACACCATGGAGAGACTAACAGTAGACAAAATAAAATGCTCAGAAGCACTGTCACTTCAATTGTACCTGTTTCATGATCAGAAGAGGCTAAGTGCTTTTCCATTTATTTGTCCTTAATTTATTTAATGCTTTTCATAATTTTATTAGCAAAAGCCTGATGTTTTCAAAGTAATTTCTGTTCTTAAAAATATGGAAGTTCATTCAGGTCCCAAGTAAGTTAAGTGGATATTTGAGAAAAATTGTATTTTATAGTTCTGAGAGTTAATTCTCTAATTTTTCTGTCTACAACTATATAACTTGATCATTTTAAGTTTTTTTCCATTAAATAATTTTCTACTGGCTTTTGTTGAATTAAGTCATTGCTCATCGATCAGTCAAGTCAATAAGCATTTATTAAGCACCTAAGTGTTGTACTGATGTCATTTTCACATACAGGACACATTTAGACTTTATGCTATTTTTATTCCTTCCACTTTTTTCCTACTCAACATGAAACTGTATGTAAAAATTGACCAAGGTCATATCTTTTAAAGCCTCAGCTAAAAGGAAAGGGGAACTCATTAAGGAACAACCATTGGGTCCAAGAATGGCATAGATGCTGATGAGGAGGATTCAGGTGGCAATCATAGTACACGTGGATTCTATCTGAAAATAATAATAAAAGCATTTGCTGCACCAGTGAGGGATCTGAACTGAACCCAGATTCCCAAATGAGTGACACTTCAGCTATTTCTACAGCCAAGTATATACTAACTTCTTAACAACCACAATAGCACTATTTTAAAATTGGCTGCTCCAAATGTTCTCTTTTCCCCTTCATCTCTCGTCCTGTTTCTTTATTTTTATTTTACAGGAAAAAAAATAGAAGCCATTTACCATGAGCTCCCTCTTCTTCTCTTTTCTCCATCTCAAAACCCCTTAACATCACCCTCCATTTTCTTCTCCTTTACTCCAGACTATGATAAAGAGGTGGCAATTTGACCAAAGTCAACCCCTCTCTCTGTAACCTTGATTCAATCTTCTCTCCCTATTTTGTTCCCCTGGATCAGCCTCTCTCCTTAAAGCTTAATCTCCATCTACTGGATTCTTTGTACCACTTACAAATATACTCAAGTCTCCCTGTCTTTAAAAAAAAAAAAAAAACAAACATCTGTCTTTACCACCCTCTCAAGCGATCTTCCTATCTTTCCTTTCTTTTTTTTCTAGGCAATGGGGTTAAGTGACTTGCCCAGGGTTGCATAGCTAGTATGAGTCAAGTGTCTGAGGTCAGATTTGAATTCAGGTCCTCCTAACTCCAAGGCAGGTGCTCTATCCACTGCACTCCCTAGCTGTCCCCTTTCCTTTCTTTCACAGTTAAACTATAACAAAAAAAAAATTTTTTTACCTCATTTCTTCTATTCCTTCTACTCCCATTCACTTCTCAGACACTGTAAAACAATCTGACTTCTGACCTCCTTACTCAATTGAAGATACTCTCCCCAAAATTCCCCATGATTTCTTAATTGCCAAATCCAATGATCTTTTCTTTGTTGCAGTATTCGACAGTGTTAACCACCTCCTCCTGGACAGTCTCTTTTCCCTGGATGTTCATGACATGTCCTCTCCTGGTTGTATGTGCACCTGACTATTACTTCTCAGTCTCTTTTGTTGGATTACCTCCCATTATCCCCTTCTATCCCCCGATTCCACACCTTTTCAGAGGGGAGCCATAGGACTCTAACCTAGGCCTTCTTTTTCTTCTTCTAAATTCTCTGAGTGATCTCATTAGTTCCCGTGATTTCAGAAAACCTTCAATGCCTCTTTATTGAAGTAACTAGTGGCTCAGTGTTGGGTCTGCAGTCAGGATAGATCAGAGTTCTAATCCTGACTCAGACACTTACTATCTGTGGGACACTGGAGAAGTAACAGCCCTTTGTTTGGCTCAGTTTCCTCAACTGAAAATGGGTATAATAATAATAGCACCTACCTCATAGAGTTGTTGTTAGGATCAAATGATATATTTATTAAAAAGTGCAAAAAAAAAGACACAGCTGACTCCAGAACATCCTTGATCCTTGGCCCTGATAAAGGAAATAAATTTCACGAGAATAGTAGCCATAAAGCCTAGTTGAGTGTGCATCGAATTAGTTCAGGACAGCTAGCTCTCTGCTTTGGAGCTGGACACTTCTTAAGGCATTATCATTATCTCCTAATTCTGAAAACAAAAGAAATCAATTATCCTAAACAAAAGCAATGCTTATCTTTTAAATAAGTAAACATACATATCTATATGTGTATATATACACACACATACATATTATATACATGTATGTTTGTATGTATGTATGTGTGTGTATATATATGTATATATAATATTTCCCCAGAATACCCAGGAGGTTTAGTCATGTGTGTGTGTGTGTGTTTGTGTGTGTGTGTGTGTGTATGTGTGTTGTGGTAGTACTCTCATATCCAAGTCAAGTAAACTCTTCTAGATGACACAAAATTAATTTGCCTTGGATCCAAAAATTGCTATTTGGAAAGAAGTCAGAGAATCTGCCAAACACATCAATTACTCCCTTGCACATCTACTAAGGCAGGCTTGGACTCTTTCTTTCCTTCTTCCTTTTTGACAGCACTTGACACAAGCTCCTGTGTCCAGAGACTCACCAGGGTGAGTTAGCTCCATTTTCAGTCGGAGTTGGGATGATCCTGTCTGCACCAACTTGGCTCTGGAATCCACAGCCAGCAGCTTCCAGACCCTGGGGGTGGCTGCAAAGCTCACAGGGTTACACCACTCCCTTGTCCTCTTCTGAACCTGTCTCTTCTAATTACTGAAAATTGACTGTGGGCTTCAGAATGTAATCAGGGGAGATAAAATGTATTACACAGCAATTTCAGTTCATGGCCAGTAACCATGGCAACACCCAGGCAATAAAGCTTAAACTAAGGAATGATCTCTAAGGGCAAGAGTTTTGTGTCTTGAAGCCAGATGTTTGCTGCTGCTTTTCTAGCAATAAAAAATGCTTTTTGGTTTTGAAAAGGTTTAAATATCTATTTTATTTTTGAAAAAATATTTTTATTTTTAACTTTTTTTTATTTTGAGTTCCAAATTCTCTCCCTCCCACCTCTTTCCCACCCACTGAGAAAGCAGTCAATATGACATCAATTATACATGTGAAATCATTCAAAACATATTTCTATATTAGCCATATTGCACACATACACATAAAGTAAGAAAAATAACAAAAGTGAAAAAAACTCTACTTCAGTTTGCACTCAGAGTTCATCAGTTAGTCCTTTGGAATTTTCTTGGATCATTGTATTGATCAGAGCAGCTAAGTTTTTCACAGTTGATCATCATTACAATATTGCTGTGACTGTGTACAAGGAGCTCCTGGTTCTTCTCCCTTCACTTTGAATCAGTTCACATAGGTCTTGAGATGTTTTTTTCTGAAACCATCCTCCTCATTTCTTATAGCACAGTAGTACTCCATCACAATCATATGCCACAACTTGTTCAGCCATTCCCCAATTGATTAGCACCTCGCCCCCAATTACCAATTCTTTGCCACCACAAAAAGAGTGGTCTTAAAGTTATAAGTCTTAAGAGTGGTAAGAAAAAAGAGAGAAAAAGAAATACAACAGGAAGGAAATGAAGAAGGGAGTGAAACAATTCTTATCAATGGCATGAGAAGACTATAAAAGCATGCAGGGGAAAGTCAGTGGGGAGGAAGAGAGGAAAAATTATAAGAGAATATGATGAAAAGAAATACATAATTAATAATCATGACAATAAATGTAAATAAAAATAACTCATCCATAAATGTAAGGAGAATGAAGGATTATTTAGAAAACAGAATCCAAAAATATGCTACTTATAAGAAATAGACCTGTAATTATGAAGATTCATACCATTTTAAAATTAGGGATGGTCAAAGGATATGAAAAGGCAATTTTAAGGAGAAGAAATCAAATCTATAGTCATATAAGAAAGCTTAAATCACTAATAATTAGAGAAATGCAAGTAAAAGCAACTCTGAGGTACTAACTCACACCCAGTAAATTGGCTATTATGAAAGAAAAAAAATTACAAGTGTTGGAGGGGATGTGGAAAAATAGAGACACCAATTCACTATTGGTGGAACTGTAAACTTATCCAATCATAACAGATTGGAAAACAGTTGAAAGAGTTATAAAGCTCTGCATACCTTCTGACCCAGCAATACCACTACTAAATCTGTATCCCAAAGATATCAAAGGAAAAATAAAAGGACCTATGTGTTCAAAAATATTTATTGTCTTTTTGTGGTGGCAAATAATTGGAAATTGAGGGGATGCCCATTAGTTGGAGAATGACTGAAGATGTTGTGGTATGTGATTTTGATGTAATACTATTGTGTTGTAATAACAAAGGGGATTGCTTTAGAAAAATATGGGAAGACATATATGCTGATACAAAATGAAGTGAGCAGAACCAGGAAAACACAGGAACAGCAACATTGAAACAATAATCAACTGTGAAAGACTTACTTTCTTAGTAAAAGACATATCAGTACAATGATTCATAACATTTACCAAAGACTTATTATGAAAACTGCAATCTACCTCCAGAGAAAGAACTGATTAACTCTAAGTGCAGATCAAAGCAAAAATTCTTTGACTTCATTTTTCTTGCTCTCTGCCCTCCCCTCAACATGTTTAATATGGAAATACATTTTGCATGACTTCATATGTATAATGGGTATGTATTACCTTTTCAGTGGATGGGGGAGGGGGTTGGAACTCAATATTTTGGTACTCAAAATAAAAATAAAAAAATAACAACATGCAAGCACAGACTTCATTATGCTTCAGAAGATTTTTTTAATAGTGTTAGAAATCATGATCTCAGACAAGGCAAGATTAAATATAGACATGGTAAAAAGAAAAAAAAACACTGAAACTTTATTATGCAAAGAACCATAGACAATGAAATACTATCAATTCTTAAAGTATTGGATAGCATAGTATCTGGATACTCAAGTGTAAATTTAATCAAATTACCATGAGATATAGACAGTAAAACCATAAGAGCTGAAAATTCCAATGTACCCTTTTCAATCCTAGATAAATCTAATGAAAAATAAAAAAGAAATAATTTAAAGAACTGAATATAACTTTGAAAAAAATTAGATATGATACATCACAAAAGTTCTACATATTTCACAATAGTACAGTACAGAAACCTGACCATTAGATCAGGCATAAATTTGGAAACAAATTTAGAAAATCAGAACTATTAAATAAATTCTTACTGATCCTAAAGCAATAAAAATTGTAGTCAATAAATGATTTTTGAAGATTGAATTCAAACTTAAGTAGAGACTAAATCATCCAATCCTAAAGAATTTGTGGGATAAAAGAGCAAATCCTTGAAACAATATATAATTTCATCAAAGGATGACAATGACATTACATTCTAAAATTTTGAAGATTCAATCAAAACAGCCCTTAGGGGAAACATACATATCTAAACACTTTCAGAGAGAGGGACACACACACACACACACACACACACACATACACACAAACACACACATACACATACACACTCAGAGGGGGAGAGAGAGAGAGAGAGAGAAAGAGAGAGAGAGAACAGATTAATGAATTGGACATGTAACTAAAAAACCTATAAAAACAAATTTTAAAACTCCAACTAAAAACAAAAAATAAAAATTTTGGGGAAAAGATGGACAAATTAAAAGTAAAAACTCATTAAACAGATAAAAGTAGATTTTTACAAAAAATAATTAAATGGATAAATCATTAATCTGATCTTTAAAAGATAAAAAAACAAATCACCAATATCAAAAAAGAAAAAGAATTCACAATATCTGAAGTAGAAATAAAGGAATTTTAAAACTATTTAGTGCAATTATATGCTAAAAATTAATAATAAATGAAATAGATGAATTTCTAGAAAAAATAAAATCTCTAAATTAACAATATAATAAATAGATCATTAAAATTACCCAATCTCAGGAAATGAAATTAAGCAAGCCATAAATTAACTCCCAAAGGAGGGAGAAATAGGACCAGATGGTTTTACAAGTGAATTCTATCAAAACATTCAAGGAACAATTAATTCCAATCTTACATAAACTGTTTTCAAAAATAAGTAAAGAAAGGATCTTACCAAAATCCTCCTATGAAACAAATATGGACTTGATTCCTAAACCAGGGAGAAAAAGAAAGCAATAGATCAATATCCCTAATGAATATCACTGCAAAGATATTAGATATTAGATAAAATGTTAGCCAAGGAAGTTACAAAAACACAATAAAAAGATTATACACCATGGCATGTTTGGACTTATATCAGTGATGCAGGAGTTTGTTCAATATTAGAAAAACTAAATATAAAAGACCATATTAATAATAAAAATAAAGAGTACATAACAATAATAATAAAGAGGTGATTAGAAAGCTTTTGACAAAGTACAACACTCAATTCTATTTAAGAAAAATGTTAAAAACAGAAGAAATAAGTTTCCTTAATATGATAAACAGTATACCTCTCTCTAAAATCAACAGCCAACATTATGTATAAGAAAATAAACAAACAAATGAACAAAATCAGAGGCAAGTCAAAGATGTCCATTATCACTATTTTATTTGATATAATTTTAGAAGTATTAGCCATTGCAATAAAACAAGAAAAAGGAATAGAAGGAGCAAGCATAGGCAAAGAAGAAACAAAATTATTACTTTTCTAAGTTAATATAGACTACTTAGAGACCCTTAAAGATTAACTGAAATAATTAATAATTTAGCAAAGTTTCAGAACATAAAATAAACCAACACACATCATCAAAAAATTTTTATCTTAACAAGAAAAGCTGGTAAGAAAAGATAGGTAGAGAAATTTCTTTCAGAATTATTATGGAACTTACAGAAAATATTTGATAATTCATCTATCAAGACACCCACAGGAAGCATATAAAACACTCTTCAGAAGTAAAGGCGGACAAATAATTGGAGAGTAATTTATTGCTCATGGCTGTACAATATCAATGTAATAAAAATGATAATACGACTTTAATTAACTTACTTGTTCAGTGCCATTCCAATCAAACTACCAAAGGATTACCAAGGGGGAAAAACACAAAATTCTTTTAGAGGAATACTTTCTGACAGGAGATGGCCTACAGGTGTAGAATGAGACATGGTCATTGTGTGGATGCACTTTGCTTCACTATGATTATTTATTTAGGGAGAAATTAAAAAGAAAAAGAGGGAGAATGGGGAGTTGAGAGCAGGAGCAGTGTCCGTGATGACTCCCAAAAAAGAGAACTAAGAGAAATTATTGTTTCTTTTTTATATTAATAAGCAATTATTAATTGAGCATAAGGCTTTCCTTTCTATTTCCTCATTCAGAAATAAACCCTTGTAGGTTATGCAGACAGTCTCTGAAGGACATTGCTGATGGATGAGATTGCCTAAATCCTCAGGGTACATGTTTTTAGATCTTGGGTGGGACCCCACCCAACCAGAAAACCTAACAAACAGAATCCAATCTAGATGAGATCTTGCCCTTAGGAAATAAACCCTTGATTTTACAGCTTCCAATTAAAATTTAGGATGACCCAGTTTATGAAGGGGGAAACCAGACAGTGTGGTCTGGGTAAAGATGGCTTCTTTTGTCCAGATTGCTGGAGGTAGCTGAGTCTCATGATTGGATCACTTCTCAGCAGGAGGAGCTGAAGACTTTTTGCCCACCTCCTCATTAATATGTCCACTCCCTCATTGATTGTTAACCAATCAACTTTGCTTTCTACCCTCAGAAACACCCCTTTTTTCAAATCTATTTAAGCATTCAATATTCTCCAGGGTATGTGTGGGGGTTGGGGGTGGAGGCTCTGGTTTATGAGAGAAAGCCAAATGACCATAATTTTATTATCTGCTACCCATAATTAATAAAATTGATTATTAAATGCCCAGAAACTATGTCTCTCAAACTTTTCATATGTCACAGAACAAAGGAACAGAAATGTACCATTTTTTAGAATTCAGAGAAGAGAATAGAAGAAAGTTTAAAGGGAAACAAACAAGCTTTGAAACTGTCAGAGTGATTATATTTTTAAAAGGTGCATGGAATAGAGCTTCATGATTTCTTGTTGTTGTTCTTTGTATATGGAAACGTTCCTGGTTTTTTTTTCTTTGTCAAGTATAGCAGTGATGTCAAACTCAAAAAAAAAAAGGGGGAAGAGGCAGAGCTAAGATGGCATAGTAAAGGCAGGGACTCACCTGAGCTCTCCCCCAAACCCTTCCAAATACCTTTAAATAATGACTCTATGCAAATTCTAGAGCAGCAGAACCCACAAAAAGGCATAGTGAAACAAATTTCCAGTCCAAGGCAACATGGAAGGTCACCAGGTCTGTTGCACCAGGTTGAAAGAGGAGTACAGTTCAGCACAGGCTGCACCAGTGTGGACCAGCCCCAGCAAACTGGGAGCAAGCCTTGGGGCAACTGAATAATAGGCAGCAGTGACAGTCTCTAGAACTCTCAGCCCACAGATGCCAAAGACAACTTAAAAGGTTAGCAGGAAAGGTCTGCCACTCCTGGGTGAGAGTGGAGCACAGTCCAGGGAAATCTGCGCCACCACAGCCCTGGCTGGAGCAAACCAGGAGCAGGCCTTGGGAGTGACTGAATTGGCAGTGGCTGTTTCTGGAGCTCTCAGCCCACAGATGGTAAGGGGGTCAAACAACTGGTCAGAAGCAGATTACAGGAGTCTTTTTGCTAACACTGAGGGAGGATTCTGTTGCTTTGCCCATACTCGGATCTGGGTACCAGTCCTGGGTGGCTGTCCCAGGGTGAGGAGGAGCACTAGCATAGCAGAACTTGCAGTCACAGTGGAGGGAGGACCCTCCTCATAGTTCCAAGGCAGAAAAAGAGTGCTTGTGGTCACTTATAGACCAGAGCACAGGCCAGGAGAGGAATAAACACCTCTCCTTAGATCATACCACCTTGGAAGAACTGGAAACTTACAGGTCCCTAAAAGTACCTCTGAAAACAGCTGCACAAAACCCCTGAAGCTTGGGACAGTGAGCCCTCCACTCTGGAAGCAGAGCCCTACTTTAACAAAGAGTTAAAAATCAACTAACAGGCTGGGAAAATGAGCAAACGACAGAAAAAAAAAACTGCCTATTGAAAATTACTATGGTGACAAGGAAGATCAAAACACACAGTCAGAAAACAACAAAGTCAAAGTTCCTACATCCAAACCTCCAAGAAAAACATAAATTAGTCTCAGGTCATGGAAGAGCTCAAAAAGGATTTTTAAAATCAAGTAAGAGAGGTAGAAGAAAAATTAGGGAAAGAAATGAGAGTGATGGAAGAAAATCATGAAAAAAGTCAACAGCTTGCTAAAGGAGACACAAAAAAATACTGAAGAAAATAACACCTTAAAAAATAGCCTAACCCAAACGGCAAAAGAGTTCCAAAATGCCAATGAGGAGAAGAATATCTTAAAAACTATAGCTGGCCAAATGGAAAAGGAGGTCCTAAAGCTCACTGAAGAAAATAATTTCTTAAAAGTTAAAATGAAGCAAATGGAAGCTAATGACTTTATGAGAAATCAAAATACAATAAAACAAAATAAAAGAATAAAAAAAAAGAAGACAATGTGAAATATCTCATTGGAAAAACAACTGACCTGGAAAATAGATCCAAGAGAGGTAATTAAAAAATTATTAGAATTCCTGAAAGTCATGATCAAAAAAAGAGCCTAGATATCATCTTTCAAGAAATCATCAAGGAAAACTGCCCTGATATTCTAGAACCAGAGGGTCAAATAGAAATGGAAAGAATCCACTGATCACCTCCCAAAAGAGATCCCAAAATGAAAACTCCCAGGAACATTATAGCCAAATTCCAGAGTTACCAGGTCAAGGAAAAATATTGCAAGTAGCTAGAAAGAAACAATTCAAGTATCACGGAGCCACAGTCAGGGTAAAACAAGATTTCGCAGCTTCTACATTAAAGCATTGGAGAGCTTGAAATATGATATTCCAGAGGGCAAAGGAGCTGGGATTACAACCAAGAATCACCTACCCAGCAAAACTGAGTATAATCTTTCAGGGAAAGAAATAGACATTCAATGAGATAGAAGACTTTCAAGCATTCTTGATGAAAAGATCAGAGATGAATAGAAAATTTGATTTGCAAATACAAGACTCAAGAGGAGCATAAAAAGGTAAACAGGAAAAGGAAATCATAAGGGACTTAATAAGCTTAAACTGTTTACATTTCTACATGGGAAAATGATTTTTGTAACTCATAAAGATCTTTCTCATTATTAGGGTAGTTAATAGTATATATAGATAAAGGGCACAGGTATGAGTTGAATATGAAGGAATGATATCTAAAAAATAAAACTAAGGAGTGAGAGAGGAATGTACTGGGAAAAAGAGAAAGGGAGAGGTAGAATGGGGTAAATTATCTCACATAAAAGAGACAAGAAAAGGCTTATTTATAGTGGTGGGGAAGAGGCAAGAGGTGAGAGGGAATGAGCAAACCTTACTCTCATCAGAATTGGCTTAAAGAAGGAATAACATATACACTCAGTTTGGCATAGTAATCTATCTTACCCTACAGGGTAGTAGGAGGGGTAAAGAATAAGAGAAGGAGGACCGGTGATAGAAGGCACAGAAGGTTGGGAGAGGTGGTAGTGAGAAGCAAAACATTTTTGAGGAGGGACAGGGTGAAAGGAGAGAGAGAATAGAATAAGTGGGGGGGAGGGGAAATAGAATGGAGGAAATAAGGTTAGCAAGAGTAACTGTGAAAAAAAATTTGAAGTAAGTTTCTCTGATAAACACCTCATTTCTTCAACATATACAGACAACAACAGCAAAAGAAACAAACAACAAAAAAAAAATTCAACAGTGCAGTTAAACACAAATAGCATTCCAACACTTTGGCAAGTGATGCATTCACCTGAGATTAAGTGATTTTAGGCAGTCTGTAACAAAATGCTGCTTTGCTGTAATAGGAGAAAGGCAACACATTCTTAAAATAAATCAAGAAGGTTATACAATCTTGACAGTCTCATAAGTTTTCTCATCTCTTTTTTTTCTCCCTACATTGGTGTTTGCTTATCTACTACAGTAGGCTGCAAAACATCCAGCAAAAAGGATCGGCTTGAAGGCATTTGAGGTTTGTAAATAAATCCACAATTGGATCCAAGCTGAAGAGGTGATATATTGTTAGCCTAGAAGGACAATTCTGAGCATGTGCTACACAGGTAAAGTCCAGGCTACATTAAATTTTAAAAAAATGTCAGTGCATTTGTCATAATAAATATTTTTTCAAAGTTTTCTTTTTGCTCCTTGTACTGACCACAAGCAAGTTTTAAAAGAGCATCAAGAGTCC